>NW_020524588.1:0-85061 GCF_003368295.1 Carassius auratus
AATGCTCTCTCCTGTGATCTTAAAAAGCTCATGCTTTTAGCAGCTGCGTTGTTGAAATGTTTCATCGGAGACAGGGTCAACCCAGTGGTTAGGTAGAAAAAAATAACCTAGCATTAAAATGACCCAGCACCTATGCAAAAATATTATAAACAACCCAATACAATGACCCAACAAGCTGAACCCAGCATCTGGGGTTTAGAGTGTAATTTTCTGAATTCTCATTTTTGCATGAACTATGCCTTTTAGACTGCTGTGGAGAATCTCTTTTGGACATCTAGATTCACTAGGGGTAGTTTATAGTTAATATAATAGTTTTATGGTGTGCATTAAACAAAATAACATTGGAAAAAAAGAAAATGATATAAGTAGTCCATATGTCAGACACTGGGTGGGTAAATAATATGATGTGAAGGTGTTCAGGGCCCAAATGTTCGCTGGACATAATCACAGTTGGGCTGTGGATCAACCTCTGCTGCCAGACACTGTCTTCTCCTGAGCGGACACATTTCAGTAGTAAAAATAATGAGTTACTAGTCTGGCATCTCTCTTGAGAAGCAGGGCTGAGAGAGGGCACGAGAGGGAAGACCTGTCCACATGAAACCCATCACAAAGCCCTGCAGAGAAACCATGCATGCAAATATGAGATCTTCCAGAGCTTGATCACAAACCTGAAAGTTTTCATCTCTCGTTCTCTCTCTCTTTTTAAACCTGTTCTTCTTCCCATTCTGCTCATTAAAGCAGATCTGTGAACTCTGACAGGAAAAACACAGAAAGTGAGAACAAGCGTTCAGTCGACATTTCAGATTTTGAGAATTTCCCTAAAAATATGCTTTTAATGGATAGACTAGCGTGTCATACACTCTCCTTAACAGCACCTCAGCTGCATAACACAGACCATGTCTTTGGAGTAATTCAATGTGTCATCCATTTCTGTGCAGCCAGCTGATAGGGGGCAAAGAGCTAATGATTAATACAGTGATATAATGGGCAGAAAAAAAAGATGGCAAGTTCACCATGGAGGCGTCTCCTGAACCTGACCGATAGCAGCAGGGTGCAGGCAGATAAACAGGAAACAAACCCCCTCAAATCCACTTTCAGTAAGATGCGTGGAACAGGATAGGCCATGCCAATAAATAACGATGCTTTATTGCTCTCTGATTGGCTATGGTAAATATAACGGCGTATCTCTAGCTAACAGCGCGGCCACAGGTATTTTCGGCTAAATTTGACAGGTCTAAAGACGAGACCCGTTGGATTACAGGTTGTATAATGTCGTTACATCATCACTGCAATACTAACTTGGTGAAACTTTGTTTAAAAAGTGCCTAGAAACAAGACAAAGCAGACAGAGGTGAGGAGATGATTTGTCTTTATGCTAAATACAAATATCTGAACGATTATACAGCCTTTATGCTCACGCTAGTTGTCAGTGGAAAGGTACTGGGATGAAAAACTTGTAAGTGCTAAGTATTAGCAGCTGGCCAACTGCACAAGAACAATGCGCTTTTACCTGAGCGTACACCTGCTATTTGTTATGCCTAAAATGTGGGTAAAGACTAACAGAAATGAAGTCTATTGTGTGTTTCACAAAAGCATGATGCACTCTGTTGTATACAAGCAATCGTAATTATAGTCGGCATTTATACGGTAACGGAGCAAGCACAGTGGGATTCAGAACATAAAACCATCAGTACGACCCTCATTAGCACTGCCGTTTTTCTTTCAAATTGCCTCTGTGCATGAGGCCGATGATCGCTTCCATATGGCTTTGGTCATCTCTAATAAATAGCATCGCATTTCTCTGGCTCGGAGCGATCCAAATTTAACAGAAACCTCAAGTACGCCTCTAATACGCTCGACATGTACAGGATTTCCTCCCATTTATCGAAGGGTTGCAGGCTGGAGTGTTTTCATTGCTGCTCTTATATGTATTTGGAAGGGGTTGATGGTAGTTATTGTGGATCATGGGCCCAGATTCACTTCCTCTGTCATTGGGCTGCAGTTTCCATTACTCAAATGGAAGAAGCAGTAAAGGGGCCAGTGTGTAGACGTGTGGTCCGCTGGCTGATGAACGGGTTGCTGCCACTACACTAAGGCCTCAGCAGATGAGGGCCCTTCGAGAACATTCATTGTGCAGAATGTGGAAGATAAATGGTTATGATTCAAAAAGGCCAAATGGGCATGATGCTCTTAGAGAATAGACAGTAAAGACTTGTTATAAAAGATTTCCATTTTCAGTATATGCTGTTTTGAACTTTCTGTTCTGTTAAAAAAAAATGAATAAAAATATTAAGCAGCACAACTGTTTTCGACATTGATAATAAGATATGTTTCTTCAGGATCAGACCAGCATTGGAATGAAGGCTGGAGTAAAAATTTCTGAAAATTCTATAATGCTTTGTCATATAACAGTTAATGTTATTTTATATGGTGCTAAATTCAATTGTAGCATTTAAAACTATACTGTTCTTCGTGTTTTTATTGTTTTCAAAATATAGAATTGTAATATCGTTGCATCCCTAATTCATATCTAAATCTGGACAGTCTAGCAGAGTTGCCCCTTCCATTTTGTTTTCTAACTGGAAATTTTGTCCTCAACCCACCCATATGGCCCTTCTATGTCCAGTAGGGTGCAAAAAGGAGCAAATTAACACCCGTCGTGTTATGATTGGGCAGGGCGGTATTTCGAGTTTGTACGATATAGGGCTGCAACAAACGATTGTTTTGATAATCGATTAATATAATGATTATCAGTACGATTAATCGACTAATTATCGATTATTTCACTGAATAATCAGAAGACTTTGATTATTCAGCTTTTGCAATTAGTTAAAATATTGGGTTACACGTAACAAATAAAGGTAATTCAGCTTTTGAAAATCATATTATGTAATTACAATTATTATACAATTAATTTATAAAAAATTATACAAATACAATAAAAAGATTTTATCATTAACTAGGTTGACAAGTTGTGACTCTAACTGAAAGCGACTCAAACATCCACAACGCTCTAATCAGATGCGTTTTAGACTTCTGCTTTCACACCATGGTCAGTTTTTGTTGCGGTTATTTCGATTTTGAGATTAAAACGTGCAGCATATATTTACATAATCATAATTTTTGGTTTAGTGAATTGAACTTCTGCCTTAAAAAGCGTTATTTTTGTTTTAAAATTGTAATGTTACAATCTTAGAATGTCATGTGATTATTAGCCCCTTCTTTGAACATAATGGATAGCATAGCCTAGTTTTACTATATCTGTTTTCATTGCCTTGGGCAGGATGTTACAGAAATAGTAATAATAATAATAATAATAATAATAATAATAATAATATAATATATGTATGTGTGTGTGTGTGTGTCTGTGTGTGTGTGTGTAATGAAATATATCTTTTTGAATCCAAATGTAGAGAAGGCCGATATATATATACCATATATTGCATATTAGCCAAATATTGGCAATATCGCCCAACCCTTGTTATGAATATTACGTAGAAAATCTGTCAATAAAACAGAATATCAGTGCAGCTACTATAAATGTCTGCAGTCTGACTCCACTGTTTCATTAATTACACTGTTAGATGCTGCAGTAGGACTGGCGCTTTGTTTCAGATCTTTGCCAGATGGGCGCATGACACCCTACATTCTGTCAGAATGGCTCATGTCTTTGGCTCACAGAAACCTGGAAGGCCCAGGCAGATGTCCATCAAAGTGACAGGGCCTGGCGCTTCCAGGTACAGGATCATGGGTAATGCGAGAGCAGGCGGCAGTCGAGGCTTTACCCAGAGCCACAGCAACACCATGTCCAAGTGTTAGCAGATGATGCACATTTCAGACACGTTAATTCAAGCCGTCAGTTCAGCCATGAAACCATTTCTTCCTTCCTTCTTTTGCTGCCCTGCCACTCAGACAGCCAAGGGCTCATCTTCAACACAAAGGGCGGGGGAACACTCCACAATAGAAACCTTGAGGGATCGGGGTGAGGAGGCACACAGGGTTACAGTCTGTAGGGACGACAAAGGGGATTTACCAATTTAAGTGCTTTTTTTTTTTTTTACATCATTATTACTATGATAGATTCCTCTAGAAACAAACTAGCATTATGTTTGGTGCAAATTGTGGTCCATGATAATAGATAGTACAGTACATGAATGCTATAGCTCAGTTACTAAAATGGTTTAACTTCAGGACACAAGTTTTTGCATTATTAAGTGGCAATCTAACAATGCTGAATTTATTTAATAAAATATCTAGTTTGATTGGAACACATTTTGTTTGTTTGTAGTCTCCCACCAATTGACAACCACTGATGAGGCAGTTGGTGAGGAAAAGAGTACAACCACTTGAACACATCTTTCATACACTTAAGTGTGACTAAATACATTTTCTTAATAAAGAGAGTGTATTTTAAAAGCGCATTTTTGTTCATATTCATTGTGTCCCAAAATAGTTGGGGATACTTAGTTGATCTTAAGTTTATCTTAAAAAGTACTAAAGAATAATTTATAGTATGTTAAGTACAAAATTAGTGCGTAAAAATTGAGCACTTTAGGTCCAATATTGAAGTGTATTTTATTATTTTCTTACCTGGGGAAGTCAGCGTTTATCTAGTTAAATGGGCCAAACACAAATCTTAAGATTAGTACAGTTTCTGAAGATTTTAGTAAATTTGTTGCATTGATTTATTCATGTTTGATCATTTTCCAGTATAAGCATTAAAAGTGATTTGCAAATTGACCTGAACAACTGATGATAATACACCATACAATAGCTTGCCAGCCAGACTACTGAGTATTGCCATGGAAGCAAACATATAGACAATATTCATGGCAAGATCTATATATGTGCCCATTAGACTATGGAATATCATAAAAAATAAAAGATGGGCCTGACGAAAGCGTATTCTATGACCATTAAACACCGGGTGTAACATATATACTTGATGTGGAAACTGTAATGGTTTCATGTGAAAATAAAAAGGTTTGGGACCATAATAGTTGTGGTGCTGTTTCAAAGCTTCCTTTAAAGTCAAATATGGTGAAGGCTTTTAAATTGGCGTAACTGTCCACCACAGTTGTCCTTCCTCGCTCAGGACAATATATTTGCAGGTGTTGTTCTGGCATATTAGTGGGTCACTGCCATTCTTTAGCACCCAGGATTGTCATTCAGTGTGCGTGTTATACATACTGAAGTATTTATTACCAAATTACGATATGTTATTGTGGTAAACCTACATAATGGGATGGAAAGGGTATGTTATAATTCTTTTCATGGAATGACTTCAAAGTACTCAGAGCTCTTGTGCAGCAGTTAGGAAATTATGGGGGACTTTATGAGACTTAGAATAAGTAGTGCACCTGGTTTAGTTTCTATACATCTCGCTTGCTCTCGCGCTTAAATGCACAACGGGAGCATGAGCACAAGCTAATCGCTGTCTTTCCATGAACACCTGGATTTGATCTGATCCAGATGTTGCTGTCAGTTAAGCTCTTTATGAGCACTAAAACAAAATGTAGAAAAGAAAACATTTGTAGATTAATACAATTTGTAATCTCCACCAACTGTAAATGTATCTTGGCAGTTTAATTTACACTTTTGTGCATAATACACAACTTGAATGAAAGCAAATTAATTTAATTTCAAATTATACTTAAGAAAAAAACAAACTTGCCCCATGCAAAAATAAATAGTGAATAAGTATTTTTGCTTAAATACAGTACAGTACGTATGTATGTATATATACATACATATGTACTGTACTGTATTTAAGCAAAATGTATATATACACCGAGAGAGGTTATAACATTTAAAAGAATAAAGCTAATGTAATGCATAATATAAATAAGTATTATTAATTATTAGTAATAAAAATAAAACCATAAATAATAAATGAGTTGGTGTTTTAATATGTAATAAAGGTTTTTAATGCTACAATCAAGAAATCATTTCACAATAAATATCTAATATATTTTGGGATTTTGTATCGTTCCTGTAACACCAATGGAGCCCACTTCTACCACAGAACACTTCTGCAACTTTTTCTTCTGCATTTCTGGGACAAAAAAAAAAACCTATAAGGTCCTGGTATCCAAACTTGAAATGTCATAATTTCACTGCTTTTTCTTAACATGTTAGGTATGCATGTTAATATGTATTATCTATATCAGATAATCCTTAAAAATAAAATAAAATAACCTTTATGTAAACATTTTGAATTCATGCCTACTGCTTCTGCACATTTGACCTTTCCAAGTATGTCAGGCATCATTTAATACTCAAAAAATTGTGAACTCTTGTCTTTCAACTATAACAGAAATATCTTATCATTATGGTGTGTTTATTTGTGTATTGTATGTCTGCATTCAGCATGGTAAACACAAGGGGGTGCCCTTATCCTTTCACTGCGAGGGCAGCGAGGTTCGCATATGCTGTAGATAAATGCACACAGAAGGACAGGGTAAGAAAGTAAAGATTGTGTGCAGATGTCATGTGCGTTTTGAGCACAGTTCAGTCATCACACTACATTTATCAGCTATATGACAGCACATGAGTGCCACAATGTACATGCCAACAGTCATGTCAGCTCTCGAGATCCTTACCCGCATATATAGACGTTGGCTTTTACAGTCTCTCGTTCTCTGTTGTTTTCCCCCTCAGTCTCTCCTTCTCAGAAAACCACGCTGAAATGTATTATGGGAGAAAACGGAACAAAAAAAGGAGAAGCAAAGTCTTGCTCTAGAGCTTTAACACTTGTTCAGTCCTCTGGCAGTAGAAGATTTGATGTTTAATGCCAGCGATTTCCCCCCTTTGTGAATTAATTAGTCTCTGCCAGCGTCGGCCACATTTGTCATTTGAATTTATGCTAATGAGGGCTGAGGGGTCCTGGTGGACCTGATAGGCCAGAGAAGCTGTCTCAGTCTCAGTCTCAGGCTTACAAGGCTTCTTCCCTCCTTCTCTATCTCTCTCTTTCTCTCGTTTTCTCATCTTATCTTCCCCCAATCCCCAGCTGCTTGGACTCCCTGACCTGTCACTCCAGTGGGGGGCTTCTGGTGTCCTATGCTGATAAGGTGGCTAATTATCTCCGTGTGGGAAAGTGGATTTAGGGGCCACACACTCTCTCACTGTCTTCCGGTCACACTGAAAGCAAACCTGGCATGACGATTCAAACTGATCACATCCGTGTCTCTAGCTTTACAGTTTAGCCAAATTGATCATCCAGAATGTACAACAACACTGCTGATTCCACAAAACAAGTATGCATATTTAACTTCACAAGGAGCCTTATATCGTATTGCATGCTTTGGTGCATTCTAATTACTAATTTCAAGTCCATTAAGGAGCAATTAACATTTCATTAAACATGTATTGCATGCATGTGTAATGATAATTATTTAACATTTAGCTATATTAATTGTATTTATTTTTAAATCAAAAGAAGTCTCTGTAACAGTTTACAATAAGGTCCCATTTGTTAACTATATTTACTGCATTAACTAATAATGAGCAATACATTGTTACAGTTTTTATTAATCTTTGCCAATGCTAATTAATAAACATACAGCTGTTCATCTTAGTTAATGTTAGCTCAGGTCCATTAAATAACACTAACAGATACAACTTTTGATTTGAATAATATATTATTAAATGTTAAATTAATATTAACTAAGATTACTAAATTATTTAGAAGTATTTTTCATTTAATTAATATTTACAAATGGAATCTTATTGTAAAGTGTTACAAAAGTCTTATATTTTTCATGATCAAAAGTACAGTAATATTGTTTAAAAAATAATAATAAAATAGCAATTTTCTCTTTTTAAAATATTTGAAAGTATATTTTATTTCTGACTGTGTGATGGCAAATCTGATTACTTGGATTGATTTTGATCTGTCGGAAGTCATCCTAATAGACTGATTTGACTCTCCAGAAATATTTCTTATCACTTTTGAAAACAGTGCTTTTGAAATAGAAATCTTTTTATAAATGTCTTTTCAGTCACTTCATACATCATTGATAAATAAAAGTAGTAATTTCTTTAAAAAGACACTTAGAACTTGTGTACAAGCTGTAATAGATAAACAGCTTACTATTTGATTGATTTCAGGAGGTCAAATTCAGGCGAGGTCAAATTCACTAAAATAGACACCAGTCACTATTATTATTATTATTATTATTATTATTATTATTATTATTATTATTATTATGAAATTATTCAACTGCTATTATTATGTTGATCATTGGGGTCTCTTAGGGTAAAGTCAGTCTCAAAAGAACAAGAGGCTGAACTATTGCTTAGGATAAAACGTCCGTCTTGTCTGTATGTAACTGCCCAGATCATCATTTTTTTTTTTTTTTTGTCAGCTTGGAGGAAATTATGTTTTATTATGCTTGGCTCTTGATATGTTTAAGCTATATCCTTTACGTTTTTTATTTCAACATCTAAGTGATAGATTTACAGATTTTCTGTTTCTGTAAAATGATTTAAAGAGCACTTGGCAGACCAAGTGAGTGACTGCCGTCATTTATTTTACATAGGCCACTTCTTTAAATGGTAAATGTCGACTTTTGGAAAGGCAGATTGGATGACAATGGACAGAAAGGCGTGAAATTGCAGAATTCAATACCACAGATGTCTTTTCTTGAACACATGAATGAACTTTTTTTTTTTTATCGTTTTGGGTCCAGCATGTTATAGCAGGCGGTTTATAAATAGAGATGAGAGAAAAGAGCGCTTGAAAATGAAGTCGCTATGTCTTACTGCGCCACACATTTTCTTTGACTTTCTCTC
The DNA here is from genome assembly GCF_003368295.1 of Carassius auratus. Classification (NCBI taxonomy): domain Eukaryota; kingdom Metazoa; phylum Chordata; class Actinopteri; order Cypriniformes; family Cyprinidae; genus Carassius; species Carassius auratus. The sequence continues at coordinate 8,794 of NW_020524588.1, forward strand.
TTTCTCTCTCCAGCGCAAGTAAAAGGGCTCGCTAAAAGTCCACGGTACATCTTGGCAGCGATTTTTGCGCAGCTGAGCATTGCACTCTCTCAGTCTTTCCATTTAGAGGGCCAGACATAAGCACTTTGCTGCTTCTCTGTCTCTGTAATTTTTCAGACTCATTGCTGGGGAGAGGCTATCTATCCCACGTAAAACTTTGTGTGTTGCTTATTTTGACATGAACTTTTGCTTCAAGTGGGAGTCAGATGGCTTAGAAGGAATATTTTTAGACAGTCCAGTTGGCAACAGCAGCGATTCACTGTACTTTCCTCTTCTGCAGTGAGTGCCTTCCCTGGTAAGAGTTAGAAACTGTCTAGCACCAACGTCTCCGAGTTCTGAGAGGAGATGGGGATGTGAAATTCAAGAGCGCGTTCTCTGAAGTCACAAAATACTTTGGAGAATTGTGAAAGATTTGAAATTTCACGAAATGTTTCATAACATTTCTACACACGTTAATGTCTGTAACTTACATCATGATTAGTTGTAAGCGAGGGGTCGGCAACATTTGGTGCATGAAGTACCATTTTTTATTTCTCTGTACCAATAAGCCCCCCCCCACTCCATATTTATACAGTGCACCACAATTCTTCAATGTTCAGATACAAATCTGTATTTGATGATCACAGGAACTTTTACAAGTTGTTTTTTAAACTTTTCAAAATCGTAAAGGTTTCTTTATTTTAATGTTTAAATTAGACTTTGAATAACAGATTTATAATGTGATCCCACTGAACACTACTGTATGTGTGCCAAGGCCAAAGGCATTAAAACTGTTCAGTTTAATCACCGTTTTATATTAATGTGTTGCTTTAATTTACGCACATACCCAGAACTCAGATAGCATAACACAAACACAGATATATTTAGGAGCACAGAAAGTTGTCAACTCTGCCCTGCGACATTTATCAATAATAATAATAATAATAAGCTAAAATTTCCATCTTACCTCGCTCTCTTTTATTCGTGTTCTGCTTCTGTGAACGGTAAACCTCTCATGTTGATTGGATTTGCCATTTCAATTATTTGTACAATTTTTACATCAGTATGATTTTTTTATTTTTGTATTTTTTTTGGTCGTGTGTCAGTGATTATCCATCTGTGTGCCATTTGTTGTAAACCCCTGGTGTAAGATATACTTTATTAAATTAATACTACATTTTTGCATCAAAAGTTTATACTGACTGAGCTGAAATTAAAACTGTTATCAAGGTTTTCACAAAAATGTTAAGCAGCTGAACTGTTTTCAGCATTGATAATAATATGAAATGTTTCTGGTAATGTATTGTTACAGAGAAGGCCCACTGAGAGGACAGTAAGATCTTGTTAACACTCCCAAACTGCCGCAGTTGGCGGCTAAGACCCATATCCAGCTTTCCATACATGCGTGCCACAGCAATAAGCACACCTCCCACTGTGCTTCACAGGGAGCCCTTCGCTCTTCTCCTCGTAGCTTTTTAATTGTTGGGGAAAATCAAGAGGGGATGGATGAATAATTGCTCTTCAGCATCTTGTTGTGCAACCTCAAAAATTGCTTGTATCATTTCTTAACCCTGTTTGATAGAAAATAAGACAGTTTCACTGGTACTATGTTCTGTACATTCTGAGAAACAATACTAAGTATGACAATATGAATATACAAATATGTTGCAAAAGTAAAAGCTGGTGTGTATCAGGTTTTATATATCAGGTGTATCAGTGGGTTTTCAAGGAGCTCTATAGAAAATTATATTTTCAATAAATAACTTTGGACCATCAAAGTTAACTGTAACTCGACTTTAAAATAATATTGATTGTTAAAAAACAATGCACACATGCCTTCCAATTGCACTGAAAACAATCTCTTCTGGTTTATACATCTTCTCTATTTAATATACAAACAACATTTTTTATTGTATTTTATTTCATTTCATTTTATTTTATTCCCCAATCACCTGACTCCTAAACACTGTTTCTTTGTTAAATTATTCTTTAAGCTTTAGTAACTATTCAATTAATATGATCCAAACAGACACTAGCCCAATTTTATTATTTGTTTGAGATACTAAAATGAACTGAGACCGCAGATGAACCCCTTTCTAAGCAAGCCATTGAGGTGCATCCTTTCTGTATGTTTCGTGTATAAGCTCATTTAAATAACATCCCGAATGCTGTGTCTTCGCCGATGTGTTCTCAGCCCCACACTGTCTTCAGTTATTTGGCTCATATTCATGCCACCTACTCAAAGAGAGGGGGAGAGATGAAGGCTGTTGCTAATGTAATTTTGAAAGGATTACCACAATCTTTCAGTGTCTTTGGGGGGTGGGTACATTGTCAGAGAGAGAGAGAAGAAAAACAGCTGAAAGTGTTGTCTCAACTTCCAGAAGTTCTGCTTTTCTCTGTCTTCTCGCTTATTCGTCATATGTGCGAGCCGTGCCCACATTATGTGCTTGTCAAGATGGATAAATACATTCAGCCAAATGTGGAGTTAGACAAACACATGTGAGACATACTCGTGTAATCGTATCTGTTAAAGACAGCATTAAGAGGAACATAAACCTTAGCTGGAGAGCTGCCTAGCATCAACTAATTCCTTGTCGCTTTGTTTGCGTTCATTCAACTTGAGGACCATCTAAAACTCAAATCCTGATGGGCATGTCACATTCTGAGAGATGACTAAAACTATTTCAAAAACACTGACACACTTTTCACTGACAGCTAGGAAAAGAACTGTCAACTTAAGCCAATCATAATTAGCAATGCTGCTATGATACATTAAAAGTTTTAGGCCACCTGTTTAATCAGGCACTTGCACGTACAGGCTTATGTCTTATTTTTGTAAAATGTATTGCATTGCATATTTTTTCCCCTTTGTTTTTGACAGAACAGGACTTTGCTGGGAAGTAGTCCCCCCCTTGACCTATTTTAATGACAGTTTTACAGAAGGTAGCAATGCTATAGTCTTTTTGTCAGTGGCCATTTCTATGCTAATGGTTTAATTTCCCTTAATCAAGGCTTTCATTTAGTACATCTGTAAGGAATTAACTCATCCCAGTTTTCCTCTAAACTGAAATTGAGCTCTGTTCATGTTACCGTAAATCACAAGATGACTTGCCACAGTTGATACATATTTGGCATGATGAATTCGAGCAGCTTCTTTTGTCTTTAGCTGCCTTACAAAAAGTTAAATGAAAATCTATGGATCTGGTTATTGTCCACTTTTGGTAACGGAAAACCTTAATGCTTTGCGGTGGGTAAATCCCGAAGACTAACCGTGAGCTTGTTAAAAGTGGGGACGGAGAAACCAGAAAGTTTTCCCTGTACATAAAAAAGAAAGAAAGAAAAGTGGATGAAGGCCTGTGACCATGAACTCTCTGTAGGGAGCTTGTTCCTGCTCGTGCAGACATGCCAGTGTGATCTTTACACATCAATGACTCAGCGAGACTGAAAAAGCCATCAAGGAGACAATCGCAAAAGTCATAAATGTTGAAATGAGTGGTCATGGAGATGATATATGTAATGTTGCTTTATGTCTGCTCTTTCAGTGTAAGGAGAGTTTAAATGGGACCGGGATGTTCACAAAAGCATAAGGAACATGTAGAGAGCTCTGTTTTATGCATTTTGCACAAATTCATTGTTCGTAGTGGTTACAGATGAATTTTGCAATAGCAAAAAAGTACATTAAGGCATCTTGTATAATCCTAAAATGGTTTATTTTACCATAATGACTGTCCATTATAACACTTATTACACAACATAAGTACATTTGTTGATGAGAAATTCATGATTTAAAAATTTTACAAAAATCATGGTTTGTGTTCTACTGAAGAAACAAAGTCACCTACATCTCGGATGCCCTGGGGGAAATTTTCATTTTAGGGTGAACTAATACTTTAATGCTTCATTTTAGTTATTTAGTTTAGTTCATTTTAGTTATATATATATATATATATATATATATATATATATATATATATATATATATATATATATATATATATATATATATATATATATATATATATATAACATTATTTTTTAAGTAATTTACCTTTATTCTACGCTGTCCCTTCTCCTATGAAAGATCTGATTATTTCCTGGTTTCATGAAGCCCCTCCCTCAGAAATACACAATTGGCTCAGATCGGTTAGCTTGGCCAATGTGTTGCAATTCGCTAAACTGCCTGCAGTCCAGAAACACCACACCCCTCACCTCAGTAGCATGGCTCCGCTGTTGTATTGTAAACAAAGGCATCGTCAATATTACTTATCAATTTGAGTGTGTGTGTGAAATGCGGTGCTGAAGTGAAATAGCTGGGCAGTTTGATAGCTGAATTATAAAAGGCCATCTCATAACCTGCAGGTTGGGTTGGGGCGGGTAAGGAAATTTAACTTTATTTGTGGGGCAGGCCAAATAATTTCATAAAAGCGGTACCTGCGGGTTGGAAAAAACCCTGACCCGCGCATCACTAGTGTGCATGTAATACTCATGGGAGTAGTATCGTAGTGTCACACTTCAATATGGCTTATTTCAGATGCCTTACAATTATTCAACCCACCAAAGTGGCTAGTTGGAGTCACTGTGTTACCCGCCACAAAATCCAAAAATCCACCCGCATTTGGCAGGTTGGCGGGTGTTAATGTCAAGCCCTGATAATGACTGCTGAATTTCTTTGAGCATGATTTCACCAAGTACAGCATGTTCCTGGAATCAACATTCCAATCAGAATTGAGTCATACCTTTTCAGGAAATATCTGGTGAAATATGTATATGGGTAGGGTTAGGTTTTGTGTTAAGGATTGGGTTAGGTCTATATTTTTGGACAGTTTGATACAAGATCAACAAAAGATTTTGATCAATTGATCAAAATCACGTCAACCGCTTAATATCATAACTAATTATTTAAGCCTCATTGAGACTGTCAGCCTAAATCCAATTTTGTGCATTTCTGGATGAAATCTGATTTGAATAACTGACTGTCCACACAGCATATTGCAACTGTTCATATCCGATTAGTGTGTCCATAAGCACTCTTTTTTTTATGGAATGTGCATTGGTTTCTTTGTTAATGCTGTTGTGTTGTTATGCCTATGCTAAAAACAACAGTAACAGCAATACAGTTTGCAATACAGATGTTGTCTTACAACATTACAACTTGTTGCCGTCGCATTGGATTATTTTTCGTTTTAGGAGGTAGTGGCATGAAGCTAGAATTTGCAGCTTTATTCCGTGCTGCCATGCTGTCTCCACTGGTTTCAACACTCAAATCATGACTTGTTTGCAACAGCACATGCTTGTTCTTTGCAAAGATATTTATCGTGTTTTCTACAAAAACATGTGACATGTTTATGGTTTACGTGGCCTGAGGACGTGAAAAAGCGATGCTAAATCCAAAATTACTCTGGCAATGTCTCCAAAACATTTAAAGAAACCTGCAAAGCTACAGTACTGTGCAAATTTTTAGGCACTTGTGTAAAAATGCTGTAAAGTGAGGATGCTGTCAAAAATAATGGCATAAATAGATTTTATTAATTAACGTCTATTAACTTAACTAAATTAAATCAACATTTGGTGTGACCACACTTTGCGTTAAAAAAAGCTTTTGCCCTCGGTGCACTTGCGCATTGTTTTCAGATAGCTTTTTTCAGGTAGGTTTCTTGAAGCGGTTTGGAGATATTGCCAGAGTTCTTCTGGATTTAGTTTCTTCAGGTTATTCCAGACAGAATGGATGATGGTTAGATCAGATCTCTGTGTGGAGCACTGGTTGCTGTCAGACTCCTTGTGCAAACAAAAATCTCACTTTTACAATTAATGGCAAAAATAATGTTTGTAAATGTAAACTGATATTTACTTTATTGATACAATACAGCAGAAGATAGTAATAACTGACTTAAAACCATTTTTTGTTGGTGAAAATACTAGTGGCCTAAGACTTTTGCACAGTACTGTATAAGACCTTAGTACAACCAACAACTGCTGTGAAAAATCCAAAAGCTTCGACTTAACAAATACTACAACCCTTGCTGCCTCTCCTTTGGCCAGAAGTGATCTAAGTGAGTGATAATGAGTGTTTGAGGGGGAAACCCCATTGCTGTTGCAGCTGTTAGTGTCTCTGTGTTTGCCTTGTACTGAGTTCCAGATTTGGGTAGAAGCACGTTGGGACAAGCCCTCCCAGTGTGTTGGCTGCTCCTGCTAAATGAAGCTGATCAATCACAGAGGTGGAAGCTGCGACAGTGATTTAAGGGCCCACTCCTTGGCTCTTTCAAATGTCGAGGTGGCCTGCGCTTCCTCTGGCAGACACCACCCGAGCCCTCCCGCAGACAGATGGTGGATAAGAGGACGAGAGTTGCCCCCTCCCTGTCTCTCAGTCTTGAGGGCAGCTGCTCTGTGCATGGCATGGAGGGAGGCCTGGCATTGAGACGGTAGTGGAGCTCATGGACTGCGGCCTAGTGGTTATCCGTTTGAGGTCTTCCTGGCAAGGCTTCTGTCAGCTCATCTCACTCGTAATGCTGGAACTCATCAGTGGCTGTTGGAGAAACTCGATTGATGTTGATGGAGATATGAAGAGAGAGTGGCAGGGAAGCGCTGACCTACATTGCAGTAAAATCTCAAAGTTGTCAAAATCTCTGAGCCGATTAAAGGTTCTTTGATACAAATATCATTGCTTAGCCATTTTTTATTACATGGCTCTCTGGAATACTTGATTCTGATTGTGCATTCAGTGTGTCAAATAATTCAGTGGACAAATATATTACCATTATCAATGACAATGCTATTTATCAGTCCACTTATCTGGGTAACTGAAACCAGTGTTACTTCCATGAATCTTGTGTCTTATTATCAACTGTAGTGACAAATAACTTCAGTGCTAATATTATTACTGTAATGTTGCATTGTTTGTATTGTTGCTACAATTAGTCTTTTGTACATTAGATTGACCTTTTTAATATTGCAAAATCTTTACGATATTAAAATTATGAAATGATTTCCACTTTATAGGTATTTTGTAGGGATGCACGATAATATCGGCACAATATCGGTATCGGCCGATAAAAGCTTAAAATGACCATTATCGGTATCGGCCGATATGAATATTTCTGCCGATGAGCCAAACCGATATTCTCCAAGTGAAATAATTGACCTGTTTTTCAGATGTGAATGTCTGTCTACATTTGTAAAATAATAAATTTATGGTAGAATCAGTACAGAAGAGATACATGGATTTCTCTTCAGTAAAATTAAAGTTTAAATATATCAGTATATATATTTGTAAATATATCAGTATATATTTGTATATATATCGATATCGGTATCGGCATCGGCCAAAATTATTTAGAAAATATCGGCATATCGAATATCGGCCAAAATCCAATATCGTGCATCCCTAGTATTTTGTCAAGATATTTAGTAGCCATGAAATATGCAACACAATGTGCATTAGTTTTTCATTACCTGATTAGTGGCCAGAATAATTCACAGTAACTATACTGCTGTTATATCTGTAAGCAATTTTTGACTCAAAATATGAATGTGTGGAGGCAGAGGAAGAGTTTTTATCTACAATTTTACAAAAGTAAAAAAAAAAGAAACTTGAACAGAAACCTGTTGATTGCCACATTATATAGACTGATGTCTTTTTTACAAATCCCAAAAAATTAACACAGGCAAACAACTTTTTTAGGTGTTTAGTTTACCTCTGTCATCTCCAGCATGATTTTATGCAGCAGTAGTAGCTCAACAATACAATGATTTTCCCAAAAGTTAGGGATACAAATGTGGAAATTGCGGTTTTACAGTACGTGTACTAACATGTACTTATAGTATACATACAGTGTATTTATCTAAGAAAGTTCTGGTAATACAAGGTAACTACATGGGGTAGGGTTAGGTTCAGGGTTACTACCTAGTTATTACATAGTTATTGTTATTACTATAATAAGTACATAGTATGTACATGAGGAACAGGACTGTAAAATAAAGTGCTACCGAAATTGCTATAAACTCACTAATGGCTGTTATGTCCCTGGTTTTAGAGAAAGCTGTATAGGTGGTGACCTATTGTCAATCAGAAACCTTTCTAGATGATTCCACCAACAGGGAAAACACTGTTCAATTAGTTTACCATGAGGATGTTGATTAATGACATTTGAATTACCTTGTACCACATGGGCTACAGTCAAACTCTGGAAACTTTGACTTGTTAGGTACCAGTGTATTATCTAACAGAGGTTATAAGACCTACATCGATTTGCTTCTTTTCCACGATCGCTCAGTGCACTGGGCCATGTTTCTCCCAAGACAGAGCTGCAGATGTTGACTCTTCATTAGTCCATCTCAGAGGGTCTTGCATTAACATGCAGAAAAGATTGATAACCAGGTGTACATTTTGGGTGCATTTCGGTTTACAGTTGTTCACGTCATGCATAGTAGGCAGATTGTCTGCTGTGAAACTGATTTAGAACCAAGCCCCCAAGTATTATTACTGTTTTTCATTTTTTTTTTTTTTTTTATTAACCATTTCACTTGGCTGGACATCACAAGAAAAGAAGAAAAGATCTGTTCACTTTGGACACTTTGGCCAGTGTTGACTAATGATTGATTCTATTCATATATATTTTTTTTAATATTGTGAATTTTGATATTTATATATCTAATAATCTTCCACTGACTTGCCGTTAAACACTGGACTTTATAAGAGTGGCTGGTCCCTCAGAGCATGTCTTTGTTGCAGACCCAATTTGAGACTTTTTTTTGTCTTTTTTTCACTTTTTCTCCCAGTGGCTAGACAAAATTACTGGAGACATGATCCAAACACTTCTCACTGTCATTTTGCCCTCGCTCTGGACTCTAATTGAAACTCTTTCCTCCTCTGCATTATATCTTTTGCAGAGGGTTTTTATGTAAACATTGGGCTACAGAAGTGCCTTATATCGTGTGAAGAGGAGTGGAAAAGATGAAGGCCCATTTTGGCACTTATTCTGTACATCTTATAAATACGTAATAGCCGTGGACATGTAGCGGTTAGTAGAGGTGGAAGCACATCAACCCCACCTCTGTTTGCGTTCTACATATTTCATAAGCTTAGGAGCAGGCTGTGGAATAAAAGGCAGCTATACAAGGGCCTGGTCTGTTCACTGTCATGGCAGCACTACTATTAATAATAGCAGTCCAAGTGTCCTCACCACTGACAAGGGTCTCTGTTGTTGGTTTTTTTCCCCCTGCTAACTTCCTGGGGATGACAACAAAATTAAGCCCCTGTTGTAGCCATTACAGTCCAGCCTATGAGGACACTGAACAGGTCGAAGAACGTTTGTCTTGGAAATTGTCCACACGGCTTCCTTTACAGTGAGCAGGTCACCGCAGTCCTCAATGGCCTGACTGTGTTGTGCAGGCCTGCTAATGTTCCTCTATTGTCACATTCAATAAGTGGTGACTTCAGGTGAGATCTGTGTTGAATGTCTGATTAAATTCAAAGTGATGGTAGACAAACTAATAAGGTAAGGGTCAGTGCTAGGGGTTTACATGAATGTTTTCATATCAAGATTCAAAAAATCAAAAAACTGCAGGAAGACAACAAAGTTACAGTCCTCTCTTCAAGCGTTTTCAAGTCTGTCGCTTATTTTGGCCAGGTGCAATAATTGCAAACCCTTTCGCTGGGGTCCCTTGCTTGGGTTGCAGTCTTTATTTTGCTACAGCTGAAGTCATTTTGATCTTTAGTGCTGATGGGAAATGCCAGGCTTTTGTGTGCCAGTGCCATTTTTGTCCTCTTCCTATACTGATGTCTTATCAAGATCCTGTTTTGTTATTCTATGATTTTGTAAATTATGTTCTTTCATGCATTTTCATTTTTGAGAAACTACATCCAAAACGCAGACTGTCTCCGGCCGGATGGTTTCTTTATACTTTTATTATAGTTGTTCCAGATTCCAGCCCTTAACGGGGTCATTTGACATTGCAAAAAAAAAAAAAAAACAACAACAACGTATTTTCCATATAATGTACATTACTGTTTCTCCTCTATGCCCCGGCTACTGAAATGCATCGATTTTTATAAGGCTCGTCACTCTGAAAACAAGGTGTGCTCTGATTGGCCAGCTATCCAGTGCGTTGTGATTGGCCAAATGTTTCAACCATCTGACAGAAATGTTACGCCCCTCAACATATACTGTTATGTCACAGTCAGAACACCAGCATGACAAAACAAAAACAATAAAACCCATTACAAACAAAGTTGTTGTTGCATCCATTGGGAACATAATTACTGATTATAATGACTTATACTGTCTTTTTATGCATTTCGTTGCATATCGCGTTGTATAAACAAAACTATGTCTGCATTTGTGATCGGAAAAATGACAAACAACAAGTACTACTCTACACACTCAAAACTCATGTTTGAATCATCAGTGACAAATCTTTTAAATATGTAAACCGAACTTACATACTGTGAGTCAGAAGCACCAGACTGTCTTTGCAAAGAATGAGGAACAGCCAGGGTTTTGAGTAAGCGGCAGCCGGCGGCTAGAGTGAGGAACAGCCGGGTGCTTGAGTGATGAAACCGCCCATGGATTGAGTGAGCAGCAGCCAGCGGCTACTGTATAACAAGGAACGGCCAGTGGATTCGACGAAGGAGCGGACTGGGTTTGCAGCAACCACATGTGACGACCCAGGGCTGGATTCGGATCAACTCCAGGCATGACGAAGCGGATATCATGCTCAAACAAAGTTTCACTTTCACATTGATGTCAACAGAGAAAATTAAAGGTACGACTTCTTTATTTGTGTGATCATTTGGGCAGCGTTTTGCAAATCTTCCCACACAGTGACATAGACATGTTGGGGTGTGTTTGAATGAGCAATTTTACAGGGGTTGTGGACAAGTCTTAACTTTGATAAAGAATATCTCTTTGGATTTGAGACTTTCGTCTTTGCAACGTCTTTTACAGATCTTCTTCATGCACCAAGAGCTTGTAACACTCTAAAGAGAAAGGAAAAATTTTAATTGCATCATTTGACCACTTTAAAGATAGATTTTTAAAGTGTTAAGCTTTGGTTTTAAAACTTTCAATCTCACTATTAAAGATTATTTAAGTATTTGTGAAATCGGCAGAGTTATTTCCAGCATTTGAATCAACTAGGCAACCCCGTTCACTCAGTCACTTCATTTAAAAGGGGGAATACATCGCTAAAAGAGGAAACTGACAACGCGCAGACAGAAAAGAAGTAGGTAACTTCTGTTATGAAAAAGGCCTTTTTTATAGAAATTTAAACAACATACCATTTTGTGGCTCTTTAATGTGTCGTGACAGATCACTGTATTGCCTCAGTTCAAGCAACAGTACAAGCAAAGAATATAGGAAATAGGACTTTCTAGCACAGGTCAGTCTAGTTAATGTGAATACACCACCTACAAACTACAGACATGGACTTAAATTTACGCCATCGTATTGAGTGTTAAAGAGAGTTAAAATGTAGTGCATATTTAGTACAATTACTCTGGTTATGATTCATTCATTCATGACAGTGTGCAGAATAAAAAACAACAAAACAAAAAAAACAAAGTGAAACAGTCTTATATCCCTCGAGAGATATCACAAACGTCTTCTTCCCACAAGGTCTGTGATAAATGTCATGTTTGCATTCCCATGCATGTTCCTTGTCCTTATTTTATTTATCCAATTTATATATTTAGGTGTATTTGATGTTTTTTTTTTTTTTTTTTTTTTTTTTTTTAAGTTAAGTAGGGTAGAAGTAGATTACTTGGCAAGTTTTTGATATCATAAGCAGTGACTTTTCCTTTACACCCAGTTAAATCATTGAGGGGCCACTGTGAAAAGCACACCATAAAGTGAAAAGCACTGATTCTGTGGATTCATTTGACACAGGTCCATTCTTAATGTGAGGGATGACAAGTCCAAGTCTATGGTTAGAAATGTAAATGGATAAACTGTGTTCGAGTGAAAGGCTTTTGGATTCATTATGAATTATGAAACCTTCAGCATAGTTCTAGCTGGAGTTATATTTAGGGGCAGCCCACTGCTGACTTTTTGAATCCTTGACCTTTAAACTAAACATGTCTCTAAACTATTTTAACAAATTGTAGTATTTAGATCTAGTGATAAATTAGACTTTAGTCCATTAGTAATGTGTAAAGAGCTTTCTGTGTTTCTGTTTTCTGCTGCTTGGCAAAACTAATGGCTTTTATTTTTTAATTAAACAGTCTAAATTAATGTGATAAAATGCTTTTAATTTGTAATATTTGCTTTCTTTAAGCCAACTTACTGAAATCCTATTTAAACCTTCTTCTTCTTCTTTTTCTTCTTCTTCTTCTTCTTCGATCAATTTTTAAAATGTATCTCCTCCCAGACTTTCTGAAACTACCAAACTGAGGTCAGATCTTCAGATTGGTCTGACTCAGGTTACTATATCTATTCTAACAGATCCAGCTAATGGTATTTGTAAAGCAGACTATCAAATCCAAAAACAAACAAGCAAAACAAACAAAACCAGCCTAAGCTGATTGGCTGCTTTGGCTGATCTCCCAAGCTGATTTTAAAGTGATTTTGGCCACTTTTAATTTTTAGCAGCCCAGGCTGGTTTTTAGGGGTTTTATTTGAAACAATAAAGGCGGGCGTACTTGGTGCGAATTCGGATGGTCCGAAGATCGTATGTCCACCACACGGCACGAGTGAGTTTATCTGAAAATCGTATGGACGAGATGATATACGACACGATTTTACAACCTGCGAATTCCAGAAGCAATCACACAAAGTTGATAGACGTGTTCGACTTGAAGCACCGCTGCACGCCCAGAAGGATCACTGTATGACATTAAAGTACCGCCAGAGCGATAAACGATCACACATATCCGATGCATTTGAATCACTCGCGCGGTACTTTGATGTCGAACAGGTGATCATTCTGTGCAGCGCTGCCTCAAGTCAAACGCACCTAATATAACTGCTCTCCCTCTCTCATAACTGCATATAAAATATTGATACGAGCTGTGACTGTTTCCTACACGTACAGGTTATTTTTCAGCAATAGGAAACCGGGACGTTTGGTTACCCTGTGTGTGTGTTCTTGTATATGGTTTATAAATATCTGAAATAGGTATTACAATGTAAACGTGGTTTGTGAGGACAATTCCTGTGCCCTCGTAAACCAAATGGCTTTAAAAAATACTATACGGTTTTTAATAGAAATTTTAAACATGCATTTTCCGTGATGGATAGAGGTAGTGTATGGGGATATACAGTATAGAATACCAGAGAGTCCCTGTAAACTACATATGCGTGTGTGAGAGAGAGAGTGAGAGAGAGAGAGAGAGAACTAAAAAGCATGGTACACGTTGCTAGAAACATCATACAGCGCTCGTGAGTTTATCCTCCTGGTCAATAGTCCACATTCGCCGTGGCGCTGCCGTCTTCGTCTTTCTTCTTCTGTGGATTTCTCCAACTTCATATAAATCAACAAATCGGCTCGTTCAACCACACACATGTCATGAATTCAAACCGATAACTCACAAACTTTTTAGACATGTTTAAAAATGATCGGGAGGTAGGGAAGTGCTCGTAAGCCACTCTGATCGGCTCGTAATTCATCGCAAATGATATGAGCCCCGATCACATGAGCATACACAGTTTCCACACGATTGAAAAAAATCCCATGCGAACTCATACGACAGCAAAAATCGCACCGTGTACGGCCGCCTTAAGGCGGTACATTCTAAAATAACGGTCGCCTAAAGAAACTCATACCGGGGGCTCAGCTAGAATATTATCAATTTGCGATTTCAATTTTTCCTTTCTCTTTGGAGTGTTAAAAGCTCTTGGTGCATGAAGAAAATCTGTCAAGTTGCAAAGACTAAAGTCTCAAATCTAAAGAGATATTCTTTATCAAAGTTAATACTCTGCCACGCCCCCTTAAAACGGATCATTCAAACACTCCCCCACATGTCTACGTCACTATGTGGAAATATGTAACGCCCGGGACACAGGAGACGAGAGATCCAAGAACAGTGTGAGTTTATTGGGTAATCCAAAATCAGAATCAAACAAGCAGGGGGTCATAACCAAAATCAGTCCAAAAAACAAACAAACAAACAAACAGGGACAGGAACTCGAAATACTAGGGACGTGAGGAAATGAGGTGACGGAAAGTAAGGAGTCCATGACACGGACAGTGGTCCTGACTATTTTGATTATAAAAGTTTTTTTCTTTTTTTTTTTCTGTCTCTGTACTGATTATAAATATTTGGCATATTTTGATGTAATAAAATACTTGTCATTTCCCCCCAACTTTGTACTTCATTTCAAAAAATCAATACCATCTATGATAACCACAATTATGTAACAGTGCTGAGATACAAATTAAACAAACCAGTAACCACTGGATTCTGGTTGAAATTATGAGAAATTTAATAAAAGCTGACAAAATGGTACTAACCACTGGCTTTGGATAAAAAGCTCTGCTAAATGCCAAATAACCACTTTGACATATTCACATTCATTATCTTCACGGTAAGTTATCCAGTGCAATCATGCCTAGCCATAAGAGTCAAAGCATAAGTCTGCAGTGATCCTCACCACGCAATAACAACACCCTGTAATGAAATAAAACTGATAGGTTCAGGCTGAATGAGGGGATTGTGCACGGTGGACTTTAACCTGACACTCTCTTTAGGAATAACAATATTTATATAGCCCCATTTTTTATTTCTGTGTGAAGGGCCAGGGACTATAGCCCACTATGGTGATTCTGTTGAAATGTTGAACAGTAAGCCATTGTTCTACTTAAGAAAATAAAAATCAGTCCTAATCATGTAGCATGAGTACTCATAATTGTGCTGTAAGTAGAGGCTTGATGTCTCCAGACTGCAGTGATATTAAAGATGTAGTTTGTATTGAGTCAGACAACCGATTCAGTGGCCACCCATGGATAGACATTGTGGTCAGAGAAAGAGCCTCATTTTTACTGCTTTTCTTCTAACGTTTCAGCGAACATAATGTCTCTTGGTAACCATTTTCTGCTTACGTTGCTTAGCCATAGACCCCATCTTTAACACAACTTCTGATATCTCAGGCGCAAACAAACTGTAACATAACATGTGGACATACGGTTCAGTAGCTCTCAGAAGTATTTGTATGAAAGTGTTTGCATTATATTACAAAATATACATTTAAAAGAAAAATCCCTATTTTTATAGCTGTGAATAGACTATTTAATTTATTTGTTTAATTTAGGCTTGCATTTTAATATTCTGTGTATGAATTTGTATTTACTTGAAGTAGAGCCTTTCTGACCAACATTTAAGATATGCGGTAGTATATGCAAATGAAAATTCGATCATTAATTACTCACCCTCATGACGTTCCAAACCCGTAAGACATTAATTCATCTTTATAACACAAATAAAGATATTTTGATGAAATCTGAGAGCTTTCTGACCCTCCATAGACATAATTGTTTTCTCCATTCTCCAAAAAGTATTATCATAGCTTCAGAAAATTATGGACGATCCAATGATGTCACATGGACTATTTTAAAAAGTCCTTACCACCTTTCTGGGCCTTGTACGTGATAGTTACATTACTGTCTATGGAGTGTCAGAAAACTCTCGGATATCTTAATTTGTGGTCTGAAGATGAACATAGGTCTTTAGGGTTTGGAACAAAGTCAATTTAAGGCAAGTCATTTCACTCGGTGGACATCTTTGAAACACCTCTAGGGCATTCAAATGCAGCTCCTATCTCTTTGAAACATCAAATTCTCCAAAACTGTTCGCCAAGCTTAGATTTCATATTTAAAGGGGTCATATGATGCGAATTCAAATTTTCCTTTTCTCTTTGGATACTCTTTGCATACTGAGTTTTCTACACTGTTAAACTGTTTCAAAAATTAAGTTGTACATTTGAAGGAGTATTTTTGCTCCAAAAATACCTCTTCTGGTTTGTCTCAAGTTTCGGAAAGATTTTTTTGAGTATGGGTCTGTGTGACGTTAGATGGAGCGGAATTTCCTTATATGGGTCCTAAGGGCACTTCTCCCAGAAGAGCGCGCGCTCCCGTATAGCAGAGCACTGAGAGCACAGACATTCACTGATCAGAGCGAGAGCATCGCGAAATGTCACAAAAGCAGTGTGTTTTTGGTTGCCAGGGCAAGACAACCCTGCACAGATTACTAAAAAAGAAAAAAAAAAAACAGCATTAAGGGACCAGTGGATGGAGTTTATTTTTACAGAGCATCAACGGAGTTGTGCAAATGTTTTTGTTTGTTCCCTGCATTTCAAAGTGGCTTGTTTTACAAACAAGGCCCAGTTTGACGGCAGATTTGCATATCGTTTATTTCTTAAGGATAATGCAGTCCCAACGAAAAAGGGTCACAATCGTGTGTTGGAACCCCAGGCGGTGAGTAAAACTGCTTTTAAATATCTGTGTTGTTAACTTAGCTATCTCCGCGTAAGCACATCAAGTAAACAACATGCGATGTTGTCATCAAACTGCACTTTCCACATGTACACCTTAAAAAAAAAAAAAAAAAAAAAAGACGACATAAAGTGGAACTTAGTCATTTTCCAAAACCACTAAGCAAATATATACAGTTTCAATACATACCACATAGAGACGTCGTTGCTGCTGCTGCTCTTGTTAAATTTCAGCCCTGGATCTGATTCTGGATCATAAATATACGCTGAATCTAACTGTTAGCCATGGTTTGTTTTGGATGATGTTTTTTTCCTCACGGTAATGTCACAGCTTCCAGACGCTCTCAACGCAAAAGCCTACTGGCGCTCGTGATTCTTTAGCTCCGCCCAAACGTCACGCCTCCAGGCGCTCATGTTTTTCCGGGAAAAAACGGTACAGACTATCTTTCTCTTATAAATATAAGAAAACTAAAGACTTTTTGGAGTTATGAAGGATGCAGTACTACTCTATAGGTACTCAAGATTAACAGGATATTGAGTGAAAACTAGCATTTCACTCCCCCTTTAAGACTTGTCCACACCCTCCTAAAACGGCTCGTTCTAACACGCCCCCACATCTCTACATCACTATGTGGGAAGATTTGCATAATGCTGCTAAAGTGATCATGCAAAGAAAGAAAGTGTACCTTTTATTCTTGTTGTTGCCACCAGTGCCATTTCATGGAAAAGCTGTATGTTTCATTGTGAAAGTGAAACTAATTTGTTAGGCTTTCCAAAAGAGCACAATATCTGCTTCGTCATGCCTGGAGCTGTTCTGAGCTGGTCGCTAAGGAAATACATCAACTTCGCACTGTGGATCACTGGATCGGCTTTCACTGTGGACAAAGCGGAGTCCAGCCCGGGGTCGTCACATGTGGTTTGTCAAATCTGCCAGCCGTTCCTTGTTATAGCCACTGGATGCTGCTCAATCAGACATGGTTTTAAACATTTGGCCAATCAGAGCACACCTTGCTTTTCAGGACGATGAGCCTTCTAAAAATCGACGCGTTTCAGAGGTGAAACAATAATGTACATTATGTGTAAAATAATGTGTTTTTTTTAACCTTAAACCACATAAACACATTTCATTTCACCAAATACACAAAATAATGTTCTTTTTGGCAACATCATATGACCCGTTTAAAATCACCAATGAAATCTCACAACTGCCGTCTCATAAATGTTGTTTCTTTTGCTAAAATATCATAAAAAAAAATTTATTCTCCAGGCTAGGTCAGCCAGCGTGCATGCGCAGTCCTAAGTGCATGTCTCAGAATGCTTAGCTATGACTTTACCATTTAGCCATTGGCTCTTTTACTTAGAAGGTGGGGGTTCCTTTGATAGAGCAGCCATATGGAGCGTTGCATTTCTTCCAGTTCATAAGTATAGGAGTGACATGTCTTAGGTATCCTGTAGTCTTTGGGTTGAAATGACATGAGAGTGAGTAATTAATGACAGACTTCATTTTTGGATGAACGTTCCCTTTAAACACAATCAAAGTTATAGTTATAACTTCCCAGTAAATGTGCAGTGTGTAATAAATATAAAAATAGAAGGATAGATTTTAGCAAGCCTGTTCTAATTGATTTCATATCATGGCAGATATGTGTGGGGAGTCTTAATTTTATCTCATATTTAAATATATATTTTAGCGAACCCTGTCTTTTCAAACCTGTATGACTTGTGTATTCCACATAAGAGAGAAATCTTGGCAGAATTATCATTTTTATTTTGGGTGAACTATCCCTTTAAGGTTATCCTTCCTGATGGAGCTGTTAAATTTGAATTTTGGTGTAATTTTAATTTGATTCAGATTTGTTTTATATAGACGTGATGTTCTAGTGAAATGTCTAAAATTATAGCACCTTCATAGACAAACATCACTATTAAGTGACTGACTGGGCAGCAATGCCCAGGTTTCAAACACAGCCAGCAATGTGGCTACATTTGAAAGGAATACTGTCTTCAACTCCACACAAGTCACAAAAGCCCAATTAGAGAAATCCCTGGACCTCAGTATGATGTCCTGTATTTCAAAGCAATGGGATGCGGCGAGAACAATAAAAGCGGTCTTGGCAGTTGAAGAAGCAGACCAAACTGAAGCAAAAGCTTCTAATGTATGAAACACATGGATTAGCGGTTATCAAACAAGCGATGGGGAGATGTGGTTTGGTGTTTTCTTGGGGCCGGCTTGGCTCCTAACTGAAGTCAGTCTTGTGAGAGGCCCAGGTTTCTTTTCTGCATGTGTAAATTGACAACTGTTTCAAAATGAGTCAACATATACTAACCTTGTCGAGAGAATTTATTTAGCTTAAGTAGACAGGTGCTGGGAGTACTTTTCCACATTCATCGAAGTATTATGAAAGCAAACATGCAAATTGACCCCTACAAATTTGACATCTGAGAGTTTACTTTAGGCACATTTCTCTACAGTATGGCTAATGTAAACCCCAGACCTAACCTGTAAAAACCACACTTGCAATCCCTTCAGTCAAACAGGAATTCCCAGAGAGAAATAAAGCACAGGCTCTACACAAATACTGTGCGTCTGCTGTGTGCTGCCATATAGAGTTTTTCTGTATTGCCAATTGCTCAATTCTAATGTTACAAAAGGCTGCAATATTTTCATACAGTGGAAAGATAATCTTACACTTGACTCCAAATATCGAGTCCTTATAACAGGCGCATTTGGGCCATGAATAATGCACGAGTATTCAAGCTCCTCTCTGGCCCTGAAAGGAAGTGCTTACTCCCTGCCTCAGTCACAGGATATCAGCAGCTAATTCATAATTCAGCAGGCTTGTGCACTTGCCACTGGCCGGTGGGCCTCTTGAAGGGCCTCTTTTGATTTCCTTCCCACACTTCTCAACCTCAGCTGGCTGCACGTGTCTCCCTCGGTTCACACGATTGGTGAGTCACAGATGTCTTTGTTAACCTCACAAAGCTCCCTGCAGTTGTGTCTGTGTGTGTGTGCACTGATATGGGGAATGTTGATGTTCTTCCATTTGAGATATCATCAGTGTTAGAAACAACAGCGAAAAGTCAAATGCATTTGAAAATATGAAGCTCTCGTCAGGATTGTTTCAGTTTTTCTCAACAATATTTACCTCATTCTTGGTTTTTTCATTCAAATAATGGTGCACAATATAACAGTACCATATTGGTTATTAGAGATTTCATCAAATGCTCATGTTAACTTCATATTTTAAGAGGTCATTTGCAAAAACAGATTTAACTTAATTTTTGAAGATTTTCAAAAATCATTTTTTTTCATTGTGCATTCCAGTTGATCTCAATCAAACTGCAGTCGGGCTATTTTGATTAGGTAAAAAAAAAAAAAAAAGAAATACTGCTAACACAATGAAACACAATAAAAACATTATAACATAATAAAATACATGATTTTTGAAAACGTAAAAAAGTTATCTGTTTTTGCAAATAAACTATTTATTTAATAACACAATTTAATTTAATTGTGATGCCTAAAAATCTTTCAAATTGTAGGTTTTAGTGGGTGTTTTCCTTGTTGTTTTTATTGTTTAAAAGTTAATATCAGTACAGATTTTAGCATTGAAAACTGTCTCATTTTCAGTCACTGAGTTAGAAAATGATTTAAATTGGCAACAGTCTATTTCGGAGGAATAATAGTTTAATAAATGACAATTCAAAGAAATTCAGCGTGTGCATGCACACACACACACACGCACACACACACACACACACACACACACACACGCACGCACACACACACAGTAATTCCATTAATTCAAAACAAAATATCACTAATTACATAATAAATTTTATTAATTCATGGAATTAATTCACTTAGTCCATGGGAATTTTTTTTTTGTACAAATTAAATATATATATATATATATATATATATATATATATATATATATGTATATATATATATATATGTATATATATATATATATATATATATATATATATATATATATATATATATGTATATATATGTATATATATATATATATATATGTATATATATGTATATATATATATATATATATATATATATATATATATATATATATATATATATATATATATATATACCCAAACAGTTAATAATTCTGTCATACTACACTACAAAAATGAAAAAAAATAATTATTTGAACTGAATTTAACTTTGATTCAACTTTGTTGAATTCATGGGTGACAGTTTTACATCCTTTTTACAGCGTCATGAGTTTGATTTACCTGAATGGCAATTCACTTTCTATTCTGACCTGTGTGCACATTCACACAACTATGTCTAAACGTGGACTGTCCTATGAACTTTGCACTTTTTCTAGATGTGACCTATACTTGTATCACCCTTCTCATGCAGTGCTGTGTAACAGTACAAGATGAAGACATTGAGCTCCACATTCTTCTCTGAGTGCTTGTCTCCATGACTGAGACACTGGTCTTCTGGGATGTAATGGGACACAGGCATTTGTCAAAAGCCTCTTCCTGTTGTATTAGTTGCAAAGCAATGGATCTGTCTTGGCTTCTATCCAAAGGAATGAGTCACTCCTTTTCCATCATGAAGATCCAGGGCCCATTGAGGTTATGCTATATGGAGATGGTGTGTGATGTAATCCCATTAATGAACTGTATGTACTGTGTAACTTACATAATAGTTTCAATTTGTAGTTTATAGTAATGGAAAGTGGGTAACAAATATTGCTAATTATTATACAATAAAATAGTGAATCTTTTTTATGCTTTTAGTCAACCAAGCAAGAAAAATAATAATTTAGAATCAAAATGACTTGTGAGCTTGAAGTTTGGGTCATCTGATCCTCACTGTGTTTCCACTAGACAGAGCAACCATGGGAGAGTTGACTAGAAAGTGCTCTTTGTGTGCTGAGAGCAGGGAGTGGAGTATGATGGGTAACCAGATGTTACTGGGGACAGAGAGTAGGTCTAGCTGTCTGAGAGATGGCACATCCACATCCTCCCACCTCCACCCCCCATTTCCCCTGTTCATTCATGGCTCATTTACAACACGTTCTGGGGTGGACATCTGCCATGACATGTATCTCACAGATACGCTAGTTCTGTACTTCTATACTCACACCAGATCCTGCTCACTTTCATACAGCTAGTCATTTTTAAGTGCATTTTTTCTTTTCATAATATATATGTGTATATATAAATATATATATATATATATATATATATATATATATATATATATATATATATATACACATATACGAATAATTCTGTCAAAGGGTATGGTTTAGGATTAGGTTACAGTATTTATAACTAGTAAGAACTAGCAATATATGTGTATTGAATGTCCCCATTTAGATAGCAAAGTAAATGTGTGTGTGTATGGGTCAGGTATACCTTACGTTATGGCAATACACAAATATGGCAATGTACAAAATCCTTGTCCTCGGGTGGACTTTTTTTTGGTCCTCATGTAACCCCCCCCCCCAAAAAAAAAATAAAATAAAACGTATACATGTTACACGAGCTTATAAACGTGATTTTTTTTCTATAGTTTTCTGTGAACGGTAGATTTAGGGGAAGGGGGAGGGGATAGAAAATAGTTTGTAGAGTATAAAATCCCCATAAAACATGGAAACCCAACATGTGTATATGTGTGTGTATGTACTGTATGTGGTTGTCTACAGTGCTGTCACAAGGCTATTTAATGAAATGTGACCTGAGGGATTGTTTAATTAGAATCTTCACAGGTTCCTGGCTGACTTTTAATGACACTGTCTGACACTGTGCTTTGCTCAACCATTTAATGAGATGAGAGTTCTTTGCTGAACCATAATCCAGGGAATAAATAAGCTATTTTTAATGTATGCAAAAGTAAACATGTATTTATTTAAATATTTTATCTTAACTTATAACTGGATTTAATTTTCATTATTTATTCTATGATTTTTTATTTCCTTATAGATTTAAAGCATACAGGGGAAAAATAGTAGTTCCACAAATTGTAATGTTTCATTTGTTATTTAAAGATCTCATAACTTGGCCTTCTGATGTAATGTCTACCACTACTCGATTTCTGTTCTCACCATCAAACACATAAGAGCAGACGAGTCTGGACACTGGCGTGTTTTGCGGAAAGCTCAGGCCTTCAGGTAGACACAGTTATGCCTGATTGAGCTCTCTGTCTCAGTGGTGGACATTAGTAAATGTGTCATTTATTCATACGGTCATCAAGTGCAGCCTTTTTTGACATTACCAAGGACTTTTTCACCAGGGGGTGGAAGACTAGAGATAAAATGATAGGTCACTTGTCTGAACAGGGTGGTCAGGGACACATTATATTTGGAGAATGCATGACCATGTACTGTATCATTTTGTGGTTTGTTTGTCTGTAATGCTTTGTGCATTGTGAAAACTAAAATTATGCAACTATTTTTACCAGAACTCGCCCTTAGAAGTGACCTTGATTGGTGTAACCTAGCGCAGTTAGTAAAGGTCAACTGATAGTAAGTTTTACAGAGCCCTGCAGGGGCTTCAGAATTAGGCCCTAGCCCGGCCCATATCCGACAGCTTATCAGAAATACTGGCCTGAGCCCGACCAGAGCCTGTCTTTTTTTCCCCTTCTCCCAAAACAGGGAAATGACCAAGCGGCCAGCTGTTACAAATGGGGTGTGTATGCTAAACGTAAGACAAAGTGCTCGAGGAGGATAGTGATCAAAATGAGGACTTTACATTAACTTCACAATAGGTTAAGATACAAGTACATCAGGTTAAATTCACATTCAAAGTGTTAATACATTCAATCACGGAAGAGGAGGAACTGAACAGACCAGGTACTAAAACACACAGCAGGTAATGAGGGAACTGGAGACAGGTGGGGAATAATCAATTAACCAAAACAAGAAAATGAAAAAGGTGACCAAATAAGGGAACAGAAAGTTCATAAACGTAACACCAGTGTAACACGTAACACGGTGAGCCTACTGTATGTTTGGTCAATTTAGCCTTCTGAAATCATCATGACTTGACTAAAATAAAATATTTAGATATAAAACAGTTCAAGCATATAACAATGTTTAAACGTTAAACCTAGATAAATGTGCACCATATTCTATATTCTGTGCGGAGACTCTTTGCGGGATATGGAAGTGCCAGCACGGTCACTTGAATTTTTTTAAATGCTGTAATTTTTGCTCATAAAGGTAAGGGTAATCATTCGGAAATACAAACGGTCTATTTTTATTTGTGTGTATTCACAATATCAACAAAATGTTGTGCTTTTATAAAATAAAGAAAACTAACATGATGTGCTTTCTGCACTCTTGTCTTTAACAGGAGTTCAAAAATGAACTGAAACTCAGCGAATACATGCCTTACAGACATGATAAATATATCTATAGAAAGCTTTAAATTACTACTTAACGAAATAAAACAAACCGAAGACAAAAACTCTTTCATCATAATCATAATCTATAAAGATGCACTTCTCCCTAAAGGCACGTCTGAGGAGATCGAGTCAGGATCAGCAACTGCATCCTTGTGACACAGACTCAGAAAACACTACTTTATTAGTAAATAGTTCAAAGTTCTCCTTACTTTTTCTCCCTGTCACATTTATGGTAATTACTTTTGCCAGTGCTTTGCTGCAAGCTTAAGCCTATTGTGTGGATTTGAATGCAGAACTGTTCAGCTGCACCCTAAACAGGCCCGTGGCCTAGCCTGCATCTGAACTATGACGTGAAAATTGGCCCGAAGTCTGGCCCAAGGGGGGTAAAAAAAGTCTGGGCTTGTCGGGCCTGGTCTGAAATACAGGGCTCTATATCACTTATCTGTACTGAGTGATCAGCAAAACCGATCAATAAGTCGACCACTTGTAGTTCGGTTGATTCAGTCATGCCATTCAATATTTTTGGTCCCTGAATTGGATTGGCCAAGTCTGAGATATAGTACATTGGGACTTTTTATTGTTTATGTCACTCTTCTTGTCCATATTTGCATTTTCTTCATTCTGTTCATTAGCTATTGGGAATTTTTCAGTGGGTTATTCTGTACATTACATCAGTACTTCAGTAAGTGGTGATATTTAGCCGATATGTGATTGAAATAATGCACTCAATTGATTCGGTCAAACACTATACATTTGTTCAGGAGTGAACAACTGACTCTTTATGAGTAAGTAATTGAATCATTCACTCAACCTTTTTGTTCAAAAACACTAATTTATTCACTGATTCAAAGAACAAAAGGCCACAGTTGTGTGTTAAATGGAAATACATAACATTGAATTCCACCCTGGCTTTGTTTGGAACTGGGATTGAGCCTAAAATGTAAGTCGCTTAACATTTTAACTTTAGCACTGTGACAAGGCACTTGCAATGTTTTCTTTGTTATATCGCCATGTCTGCTGACTGTTGTCTTTTTAAAGCCTTCTGAAAATTAAAGATCAAAGAATGTAATTGAAGGAGGGCAGATATAAACCACCACCGCACACTTTTTATTTATTCATTTTTTATTAAAACAGAAATCAAAAAGCAGTTGAATAGGCTTATTTCCTCGGGGGCATTTAGCTGACTTAAGCTCCTTCAAGTTGGAGAGATCTTCCTTCTGTTGGCATATGGCCACTGTTGTTTTCTACTTTACTGGCAATTTATCCCACCCCTCCCTTTTTCACAAGGATCAAATCAACCATGTAAAGGAGGGGAAAGAGATGTTTATATTGTTGATTTAATTGTCATGCTAATTTGAGTGATTAAAGTGATTAAATATTTGCAACGAGGCTTTGAAAAGAAGCATGCAGTTACCAAGGAGACCCTCACATTCAAACACTGTCTTGTCAGTCACAATAAAACTCCATCTCCAACCCGAAGAGAAAGGTCTTCATTCTCTCAAAGCCTACAAGGATTTACCAACTGCTCGTGAGTAGGAGGATGTGCTGGGAGTATTCGCATTTTATGGAGATGAACAATTCTACATGCTTTAAGGACTGTATAGTGCAACAAAAATTAATTTATCCTTTGCCTCTAGGCTAGTGCTTCGCTTTAGGTCGAGCACAATTGCTTCAGAATATTGATAGACAGATTCAAGCAAAACTGCTAGTCTGTGCATGCTCACATGTGGCTTCCATATGAGAAATGACTGTCAAATATATATATATTTCATATTTTTACCCAAGATTTTGATCTATTTTGTATCGGTTTACAGCCTAAATTGCTCTGAAAAAAAGTTATCATCTAGAAAGTAACTTGGTAAGACTGTGTTTTTGTACTCCGGCTTCATTCAGTGATTGTACCGGTGATTTGGGAAGGCCAGCCAAGGTTTTATCCTCTTGTGTAAGATAATTGCAACTTAATTGTGATGTGTCTGTCATGACAGACGTGGTGTGAAAGCGGAACCAAGGGCAGGGTGAGAGATTGAGCCCTGACTGAGAGACACGGAGCACCCTGGGGTGGACGTAATGGTCTGCTTTTATTTGTGTCTTCCTCAGCAATGACAGAGTTCACCCTGACCGCAATCTGCAAGCACATGCTGCCGTTGTCCTGTATACAAAGACTTTTCAGGATTCACGAAACCCAGGTAACACTATTCAACTACTCATATTCAAGTCAGACCGAGTCATTTTAAAGATGTGGTAAATAAAAAAAAATTAATCATACCATTCTTTCTTACAGTCAAAAATGGACATAAAGGTATAGTTCAGCAGAAAAATAAAATAATTTAATTATTTAAATCTCATGTTATGTCTTTTTGCTTTTTTGAGTAAATGATGGCAGAATTTTTATTTTCATTTTCATACCCCTGAGAACTGAAACAAGAGCATGACCCCACGAATCGCAAAGTGCAGCCTTTGTCAACTCTTGCAGACAGTGTCTCGCTGTGTCTCTTACCAAAAGAAAGAGGCCTTCAAAATGTGCCAGATTTCCGGCGAATATTACTCTTTTTCTGTCAGCCACTTTGGAAATAGCGAGAGACAGGGTCCTTAAAAACATCTTTCTCTCACATGGACACGAGGCACAATTATCTCTGCGCCTGCTTCAGCCAAGATCTACCAGTCACATTGAGTGGGAGTGTCAGGCTGTGGGCGGCATGCCACCGGAAGGTCAGAGAGCCCATCTTGAAGCCAGATATCTCTATAGCTGCGGCGAGTGCTTTTCAGCACGGCTAGAACAAGAGATTCCTGACCATCTGCCTTAACGAGGGATACATCGGTTTCCTGCTAAGGTGCCAAAATCTGTCATACCGACACAGACTCACAGCAGCTGTTGCGGGAACTTGCCATTTCTTACGTTATAGAGCAGGCATACTATATTCTGACATGCATGTAAAAGAGCCGTAAATGCAAAAGAGTGTGGTTAACACCTAATCGACAAATCAACAATTATCTCACTGTCTTTAAAATCCTCAAAGCTGTCTACACTGCACATAGTGAGATGGCGGATGCTTGGTGTGGACAGGTTTGTTGATTAAGGTGGGAGTTGACGTAGTTTTGTAGCTTTGTGACTCTCGCTTGCTGTGTAGATTGTGCAAAGGAAACTGTTTTTTGTAAGCAAGTTTATCTCCTCTGTAATTAAGACCTCAACAATCATCTTGCATCCATATGTTATGCCATGGTATGACGTACATAAACTACACATGATTATCAAAAAAGTGCATTGCTATTAATACTTTGATGTTGCATAATAAAATATATTACCATTCAAAAGGGATCAATGCTTTTATTCAGCTATGATGTATTAAATTAATAAATACATGCATTTATAATGTTACAAAAGATTTCTGTTTGAAACAAATGCGGTTCATTTGAATTTATATTCAAATGGAAAATGTATTTAATAATGAAATAATATTAGACAATTTCATTATTATTTTTTATTATTATTAAAAAGACTTCTTTAAATTAATCAAAACAACAACAACAACAAAAAACATTACTGCCCACCCAAACTTTTATATGCAGGTCAGAGCATAAATGTATTTCTGAGGTGTATGAGGTAGGATGCCAATAAATTCTAATCCACAGGTGCTGGATATGAATCCAACTCGTTCAGACACAAATTAAGCCCCAGTTATGTTTCTTTGTGACTTGCATATGTAACAATGTTTCCAAATCATATTACACTTTCCCTCTGATCTCTGAAAGATGCTTAATCATTAATTGGGGACACTAAGCTAACAGTTACAGCGGGAGTTAGTTGTCTTCATATCTCTTGGGATTTTTCATCTCTGCGCATAATCATACCTGCGCACCAAGTCCATCTGTTGCAGTGTCCCACTGGGCCTGACACAGGGCAGCGCTTCAGTGCTTTATGATTTCAAAATGGATGGTGAATTTGTAGGATTAAAATGTTGCTGCTTTTGATGCATGGTGTGGTGCAAAGTGGGTTATACCCCTTGGAAGGAGAATGCCATCATAATTTTCCTTGTCGTAGTTTAGGGACAGACTGGTAATGTTGGGAATTTTACATTTGCATTTATGCATTTGGTAGACACTTTTTTAATTGTTGTTGTTTTTTCTTTTCTTTTCTCAAAGCCGCTTATATTGCCTTGAAGCTATGCATTTTAATAGTTCCTCATTTCCTGGGAATCAAACCCATGACCCTGATGTTGCTAGTTCCATGATGTACAGTTTGAGCTAACGGAATATGTGTTATATAAAACGCTGATTAAGTAAAAATATATGGCCAGTTTTGAGCAGGGATATCTCTAGCAATCTGAATCTTTATATGCTATATATATTGTGTCAGTGATTTTAATAACACAATGATGTTTGGTTCGGCTTCCCCTTCTTGTATGTGCATTCTTCCGTGCCTTGTGTTACTGTACTTTTCATTGCAAAAAGAAATGAAGTCTGATTCTCAAGCGGTTGATTTATATGAGCTGGTTCTTTGTAATGAATCAAAAATAGTGTTACCTGAGAAGTCTCTAGTTTCTCTAGTGAATTTCTATTATGAACTTGTTCTTTGAAGTGAATAAAAAAAATAAAAAAACAGCTATGAATCAGTTTAAACAGTTTCTGAGTTTCTCTATTTTTTTCCTTTCTTTTTTTCTAGATTCTGATTTAATATATTTATGTTTTAATCAATAAAAGCATGCCCAGTTAATTGAATTCACAAAACATTAACAATTGAGTAAATGGTTTGTTGTAAATTTGTATATATTTATATATATTTTATTTTCTGGTTTCTGTGTTTTATGATTTAATGCAAATGTATCTTTAAAAACTGTGCTTATCAATTAATTTGTAAAATGTTAATAATATAATGAATCTTGTAAATTGTAATTAAATGAAAATACTACTAATACTAATTCCTTTACAATAAAACATATGCATCAAATAAAGTGGCACACCACAGAAGTTCACTGTAAAAAAACAAAAAAAAGCTATCGAATGTAATGTAGCCCTGTTTTTGACTGATTATTAAAAAATTTGCCAAATTCCAAAACATATAGTTAATCCTGCATTTACCACATTGCATATTATATTGTGCCTAAAGATTGTGAGACCTAAATCAGAGTAGTTATTGACTGATTATTTATATGACTGTGTAGTTATTGCAGTAGAAACGAATGCAATATGTTATACCACTGTTTTTTCCTGGTCTGTTGTTTTGCGTTAATTATCGAAATGATCCCAGCCACAGAGCTGATCTGAACTGTTAATGGTACAAAAATGATTAAGAGTAAATGGAACCAGTACTTCTTTGAAGTAACTTGTAATATACAATATGCATCATTCAGTACCATGCTGCATATTAAAGTTCCATGACAATGGAAATGTGATAACATCACTTAGCCATAAAATATCTGCAATAACTTTTTTGTGAGAACTCATAATTAAAAAGAATGTTCCAATACACCTTGATTTCCTTTTCTCTCTAGCTTCAAAATCCAGCGGCTCCCCTGCGAGCTTCTTTCCTGTTCACAAGCAAAGGCAGACAGACACTGTAAAGCCACTGTAGCCAGCCTGAATAGCTGATTACACATTTTCAAGACAGCAATGATGATGATTACTGTACAAGCGCTCCCTAGGAGACCGGTCCCACATGCACATGTGGCAGAGAGCATGTTTCTCCCCTGCCACTTCCTAGAAGCTCCTTCCAGGTGGAGTTTGACAGGACCCCTCTGGTTCAGTGGCTGGGGCGTATACTGAGATGACACCAATGTCTCTCCCTCTCCCTGTTCCCTGCAGGCTCGGGACAGAATCTTCATTGTGTGCCTGGTGGGATTTGACACGCACCTCTTTGAGACCCCTGGTCCCCCAGAGACAGCGGCACAGCAGATAATACATACATCTCAATATGCTCTTTGCTAATAACACAGGCGTCCTTTTAACTCTTGCGAGACGTGTTGATAACCGCCAGGGTTAGCCCAGTGTGGCCAGGCGGGGAGCAGTTAAGAGCAGGGTTGGAGTACAGATGGGCTGAACTTGTTCATACAGCTTTACTCTCCATAGAAGAGTCGAGAGAGAGTCTTGGCCCAGTTTCTGTGTGGATGATGTCTTGAATAATTAGGTAATTTAGTTGTATTAACAACCAGCTATTATATGCTGCACTGTGCTGTCTGAAAGCTGTTACTGTAACTAGTGCACTCACTAGTGTCACATGCCTTCTTCCTGTGGAGTAAAATAATACAACTCTTAGATCAATTAAATGGGTCATATTATATGTTAATATCTTATTTATTTATTTTTTATTTATAATTAAATTAAATGGGTTTTTATGCTACCATGCTTTTTAAGACTTCTATATAAACTTAGCATGTTAAATCAGCTATAGTCCCTATTCTTGAGCCATTTATTTAAGATGTATTATTAAGTCTAACATACTTTGTGCTGTCTCGTTCTTTAATAACATCGTCTACCAAATAGATTCACACAGCAATCAGAACTTGAAACATTTCTCACAAATTACGGTCAAACTGGATTGGGGACTTTGTTCTGTGCCATGCTTATTTCTTTATGACTGTTGCTGAATTTTGATATAAAATTTGGAATTATATTTTTATTGTTTTGTTGTAATTACTGTATTTATGGGGGGAATCTGTGCCTTTTGCAAGAACTAGAAATACTGTAAGTTAAGGAAAATGCAATAATAATAAAAATATTTTCTAAATGCAAATAGTATTCATCTAAAATGCCAGAAATTATCCTTCACACATCCAGTTAAATTGGTCCTGTCATCCCATCACAGATACTCCCATTATGACCCATATTTATTCAGATGTCTCCTTTAGGTGTAGATCTTGAATGAAAAAAACAATTGGTGGTACTATTATTATTTAAAATGATACTGTTACAGACAGATATATACATACTGAATGCTCACATATTCATGATCTCGAATTGAGACTAAAGGCCTATTCACACCAAGGATGATAACAATAAAGATTTATGTCTCTTTATGTTAGACCTGTGGCACAGAAGCATGTCCGGAAGTCATATCCGGCCAAAATATTCTGCTGTTTATTTTTCAACATATTCTCACAGCAGAGTGGGCATTTTTCTGAAGCAGCGAAGAGTCAGAAGGTCACTCTGTGAGGTAGCACATTCATCGTTGCTCAGAGGACTGGCATTTTCCCATGTAAACGCTCACGAGTTGAAAAGGTCGCAACACTGCGTCTGAGATGTGTATTCACAAAGGAATGGCAACATGGATGCATGCACACCAGTAATTTCCTGCACATTTACTGGGACCCTGACAAGAGCAACACATGCTTATACGGTAGTTTCCTACAGATGCCATCATGTAGTCATTTTGTAGAGTATAATGACCTCTCAAAGGCATTGAAGAGCCTGTTAGCAGTTTCGCTGTTCAGACTCTCAAGAACAGAATAAAGTGCCTTGAGGGGAGCTTATGGAGTGGACCATTGTATATACAGTACACAAACGAAACAGTGATACTCTTTAATGCACTAGTAAACATTTTTAGACAAAATTAGTGGCGCATTCATCCTAAGAAATGCTCTTCTGCCAAACAGCGTCTTGGTATTTAGTGTTCATTTCATTGGGAATTGAACATATGCTGATATGAGTTATGATTACATCCAGACTATCATTGGCCTTTACCCAGTTGAGATTAGAAATGTCAAGTGGATTCATGCGAAGACCTTATCATCAGAGAAAAAATAATAATCGCATAGCCTTAAGACAGTCTTGCCGAACATGGTGAATGACTCATTTATTTTCAGGACAGCCAAATTATCCAATTATAACCACATTCAAAGATTAGCCTGATATATTCCCTCACACACGCCATGTTACTCAGTCACTTCAGTCTGTCAGAGAGTATTTCAATTGCTGACATGACAGTGAAATGAATGCACCAGTAGGGCACGTTTTTCTGCATCCTCACATTTCGCAAAGGACCCCAGCTGTCCGTCATCATTTATCGAAAATGTGGTCCATTTATTGCAAAGGTTAGCCAACAGTTTCTACTTCTGTTATCTGAATGCACCTTATTGAGACTGCGTGTGTGTGTGTTTGTTCATGCATAGGGTGTGTGGGTTTGCGTTACGCCAGAATGAGATTCGTCTTGTAAGTGCAGGTGTTCTTAACCTCATAATACTCTACCGTGATGATCCAAACGCATATCAAGTACGGGGATTTTACAAGCACATCAACAATTTTTAGTAAACAGGCCTTTGAATTTTTACCTTTGCTGCCCCCTCAAATGTAGTAATTTGTGCTGTTCCGAAGCAGCTAATAGCTTTAATTTGCGAAAACCTGTTACAAACATGTCAATGGAATGAGCTGAGATGTTTTGAGCTGCTTATGAGGCTTATATTCTCATAGGAATGTTTTTCAGAGATGACAGCCTATTCATCCACCCACGTCCCCGATCTCGTACCACCCACCTCAGAATCTGAGTCACCTAGCCGCACACAGTCTCCCTTTGACATGCTACAGCTCTGCAGCGTGAGAGATACACGTTTTAATGTCTAGGTGGCGCAGATATCGCAGAGGCTTCTTGCAATTGCCGTGGCCAACATTATATTTCCAAATGGGCCGCAATTGCTATTCATATATCAGGAATTTTGGCTCTTGTCCCTGTCTTTGATTAGCTAAATGCTATTAGCAAACTAAAGTGGCTGAAATGGATGTGCGGACAGAGAATTTACCTGCTAAGAGACAAAGAGCAGCCTTAGAAAGACATCTGCTTCTTATTTGGCCATTTAAAATATTTGTCTTTTTTTAATAACATTCCATGGTCCATAAATTCATCACTTAGTGGAAGTTTTGTTTACGTTATTAGTTCCTTTTTTAACCTTACCTTTTGGGTATCATTCACTTGCTGTTTCCCTCTTTATATTGTTTATAACTGTGTGCAGTTTGATATTATAATAAAAACAAACTTGATTTTACAGTACAGTATCATTGTTTCCACAAAAATACGAATGAAAACAACTGTTCAGCATTGAAAATAATATCTTGAGCACCAAATCAGCATATGAAATTTTTTTTTGAGGGATCATGTGTAACTAAAGTTTTGAATAACGACTGCTGAAAATGCAGCTTTACCATCGCATTAATAAATATATATTTTAAATATATTCAAATAGAAAATAGCAGTCTTAAATGCAACATTTCATAAAATTACCGTTTTGAGTGTATTTGTAAACGAATCAATGCAGTCTTGTAAAGTATACAAAACTTAACAGTGTATGTCAAATTCCAGAGTTCAGAGACTTTTCCACTTTATATCCATTTCCATGTAATAAACACAACTTTTGGACCTATTTTTCTTAGTGGAGGTAAAAACTGACAAACTAACTAACTGATAAAATTAGTCAATTACTTGATATTTCTTTTATAGAACACTTGTTAAACAGTGTTCTCAGAGTAATCTCACGCTCACAATCATTGCAATGGATGTCAGAATTGCTTCTATTCAGCCACAGACACAAGGCCACACAGCATGTGAAATATTTTGTGGTACTTCTTACTTAAACATTATAATTTCTAATTCTTTCCTCCCTGTTAAAATCTATAGGTTCAAGCATTGAACTTGTTGTTTCTTCCAGTAGCGGTATTTGAGAAAAACGAATGCACTGTTGCAGATGCCTGAACTTGCAGATGTCTAACAAGTGTTTTTACTCAAAACTGCATTCAAAAGCACATGCTCACTTTGTCCTCCCGGCTAGTCATACATTGTCAGATAATGAGCTCCCAGCGCAGCTCCGCTTGCCCTTCGTCATACAACTACAACCACGAAATGACTTCCTGCTAGCACTTGATCTTTACCACCCAGGGTTCAGCACCTTGGAGTCTCTCTCAGTATCTGTGATACTCACTTAATTGCCTTTCTCTGACTCTTGCTCACTGAGCTGTTCCCTGCTCCGAACACCTCTCTCCCCACCCCTCATTACCAATACCTTGCTCACAGTGAGGGGTTCTCTTCACCTCTCCCAGGCGTGACTAACTCACAGCGGGTTGCGTGAGGGCAGCTCTGTACCTTGGCAATCTTAACCAGGAGCGTTCGGGCGAGAGCGGAGCTCCTCCGTGTCCTTTGATCAGTCGGGTCGTGTGCAGGAGTCGCAGTTCTGAATGACCTGAGCGCACTCGGAGGGCTGATGCGGTTTTATTTTGTGCCAGAGTCAGGAAAGTGATTATGCATTTAGTTCAGGTACCATCTGTGATTTGGACAGGGAAAAAGCCATCTGAGTGGAACTATTTTTATGGCCTCATCTGCTGGTTAGTTGACCTGTTTTAAAGGTGTAGATCGCCCCAAAAAAGTTCTCATCATTTACTCACTCTCATGTCATTCTAAACCTGTTTGACTTTTTTTCCTTCCATGAAACATGAGTGAAGTGAAGGGAAACTGTTAAGGTAAAAAAAAAAAAGACAAAAAGTACTATAAAGTTTTCATAAAAGTGCTTCTTATGCTGTATTCCAAATTGTCTGAACTCATAGCTTAAGATATTCATTGAAAATTGTTTCCTCTGCTCACTATTAAAATATACTGCTTTTATTCTACATATTAATCTAGAGAGCTTTAGTGTTTTTTTTAACTGTAAAACATTGTTAAGATTCAAATTTGATAATTTTATACTGTATATGTAATGTATAGTAATAATATTTTATCGTTATTTTTATAAGCTTGGGGCCAGTCTGGTAAATATTTTGTATTTATTTATTTGACCAATAAAAGCAGCAAAACAGTGAAATTATTAAGTACTATTGCAATTTAAAATATATATTTTTTTTTATTTTAATATGATATTAACACATGATTACTCGTAAATCATTTAATATGCTTACACTGTATTTTTAGCTCAAGAAACATTTCTTATTATCAGTTTTTTTTTAAATCATCATGCTACTTAATATATAGTTTTATGAAAACCATGGTTGATTTGTTTTAATATTATCTGAAAAGTAAACAGTTAAAAAAACATAATTTATCTGAAATGAACATTTTTCTCTTTCATGTCACTTTTGATTAATTGAATGTGTCCTTACTAATTAAAAACATCAATTCCTTCAAATTAAAGAAGGAAAATAAAAAAGTATAAATAAAACATTATAGACCCGAAGCTTTTTAATAGTAATGCATTAACTAAATAGCGTTTCAGTTCTTTGACATCTCGTTTTGTGTTCCAAAGAACAGTGAAAGTCATTCAGGACTCTAATACATATGGTATCTTTTTTTTCTCTCTCTCTCTCTCTTTAATAACATTTCTATATGTGCATGTGGTGGCAGGTAAGCTTATATGTGTGCTTCTCGCAGTACAGGCAGTATGCACAGGAAAAACGATGACTGTGCTTAAATTAATGAGATTAATGTTCCAGCAACTTCCTCTCTACACTTTTGGCCTTAGATCTGCTCCTCTGAGGCTAGTGAGCTCATACAGCGCTCAACCCTTCTCCTTAAGCCCGTAACCCAGTCCTCAGGATTACACCCCCTTAGAGAACAGATTGAGAGAGAGAGAAGAGAGGGGTCTAACGAGTGGGTTTTGCTAGTCCAGCGCTGTTTGTTTTATCAGTGCTACTGTGGCGCTGTGGGAGCGGAGCTGAATGACAGCCGGTGGCCACAGCTTTTCCTTCTGAGGACTCGGGTGATGAATGTGCGGAGCCAATCTAGGACACTGCGACGGAAGTGCCATAAATTCTCCCGTGCTATCAGAAATCGAGTGGGAAGACGTCACGTGTTTGTGTGTGAATGCATTGTATGTGTTTGTGCATTTAAGGATGTTTTGCAGAAAATATCTGCATCCTTTGGGTACTTGAATGCTGTTCATTTTTCTCTTTCTTTTCCATTTCTGTACCCACTTTGTACCCAATATTTCAATGCCTGATCCCAAGTGTTTAAGAATGACTGTCCCCCCGTGTGTGTGTGTTTGTGTGTGTATGCCGCCCATCTAGGGAAGGGTTACAGGATTACAGCTGTCTTTTGCCTGTGGGAAGTGGCGTCGCGTTCCTTCCCATTTGTTGTTCCCACGGACCTGAGTTTTTGCAGCGGGGCATTCTGGGAGGCCACACCAGGGACTTTCTGTATATCACAGCTTTGGCAGATTGTGACAAATTGCCAGCCGTATATCAACAGGTTGCGCAGGATTTGAGAGATGCCAGGAGCACGGAGCATAGAGGCTAATTGGCAGGAAAAATGCCTTTTCAAAATCCAGCCAAGACTTGACGTTCTGGGCTGGTCAAAGCGACAAACTAATTCTCAGTAATCCTCTCTCTTTCTTGCATTTATCAGAGTTTTATGCAGGGACACCACAACAGTAATCATGTTGGCCATGCTTATTTCTTGGCTCTTAAAGTATTTTACAACTTTAACATGAGTATTTAATGACCTACTGATGACCTTTGCTGTTTATAACAACAAAACGGACTGCCTTTACATATTCAAAGGTTAGTGACAGTTTGGTTATACAGGCGTCTAATAGTAGAAATTTGAATATACAATTTTTTTGGGGGGGGGGGATTTAGTATTTAAATGTATTTGTTTTTTATTTAAAACCCAAAATACATAAAAGGCACATTTCGGTTTCAATTCTTGAGACATGGGGCAAACAGGCTAAACACAAGTGATAAAATAAAATAATATGTAAATAAATATATAAAATTGTGTATGATATTTTGGCGGTGTTGACAAACAGTAAGGGCACAAATGAAACCTTATTAAAAAAAAGTATGTTTTTTATTTTTTATTTATTTTTTATTTTTTATTTATCTTATCTTAATCTAACAAAAACATTTATTTTATGGTCTTAAGACAAGTGCTGGGGTAGTGAGTGATAATGTAAAATAATTATTTTCAGTCAAACAAAATGGTGTTAAATTTGTGTTAGGATCTTTCTAGTGATTTTCTTGGATTTATTTCATGGAAATTAAAATGTTTTTTTTTTTTTTTTTTTAAACTAATGCCAGGAATATGTGGCACATGTTTTGTCCCCTGTCTCATGAATCAGTGAATCACAATTGTATTTGTGTGTAATGAAGTATTAACATTATTTTCCTGGTCAGTATTGCTAAGTTTCATTTAAAAAAGGAAATAGTAGAAAAAAACAACAACAAAGAAAAGGGAGAAACTGCTAATTAACTTGTTTGTGTGAGTGTAAAGGCTTATTCTAAATGTGTGTTTTTTTTTTTTTTTTTTGGTCAGGAGTCCCAAAGGACATAAGTTTGGTAAACAGAAATGGTCATTCTCTTATTAACCTTTTGGCCACAATTTTCCTGAACGTCCATTAGCTGGAGAGACTAGCCAAGCACTGGAAATCCCCTGAAAAAGCCTAATGGCTGTCTATATTAAGCCAAAAGCTTTAGTCTAAAGCGTTTCCCCTGGGTCCTCCAACCTGACTTGAAAAACCATTAGTCTCATTCAGAGAGATATTTCTGTTTACATTATCCATTATTAGATTTATTCACTTTTTAGTTGTTAACACATTAATTTGAGATTTTACTCAACTGAATCCGTTCAATACAATCTGAAAGGTGTCAAGAGTCATTGATACACGAGGACGTTCCGTAAATCCATCCCTCAGCATGTGGATGATTGGAAAAGTGACATGTATCTGTAGCCTGATCTTAACTATTATTCCAAGAATCATAGCCCAAAGCCCCCTTCAAAAAGCCATAGAAGGTCAATTGCAACAACAATATCCCTCACTTTCTCTGTCCTGGGAGCCCAGGTGGCTTGAATTACACAGACGTCTGATCCGCACAGCTAACATTCTTAGCATTGTATTCAATTACAGATGTTAGCGACAGAAAATAAATTAAATGTCACAAAAGCACCATTCACATCTGGTCCCCAGGCCTTGATTTGCAACAGAGAAACACTAATTGCTGTGACGCACAGATATAATGCACAATTGCGCGTGTGGTCAGAAACCCAGTGATATTGTGCCATGTTGCTCATGTAATTATGCATATCACACATTCTCTGTTTGCTAAGTCACACAATCAAATTCATGAGGTTCATATGGCAAAATTACTAAGGTGTAAGATACTAAATTGTGGATCATAACTTTTATTTGTAAAAGTTTTATTTCAAATACAGAAAAACAGAATGATCCAATGCATGTGGATATTAGGACACACAAATTATGCAAAACTTAAATGAATAGATTATTTGGCTAGTAATGAATTTTATTAGTTGTGTGGCAATTGCTAAATGAAATGTAAGTATAAATTCAAAAATTAATAGCATTTTAAAGTATAGAAAACTTGTAATGATAGGTAAAAATTGATAGCCTGAATGCGCTTTAAGTCGCTTTGGATAAAAGCGTCTTCTAAAATTTTGTAATGTTGTAATATTTCACAATATTTCTGTTTTTACTGTATTTTTGATCATATAATGCATCCTTGGTGAGCATGAGGGCAAAATAGGTTTTTGTCTCAAATTTTTAAACAGTAGTGTAAATACCAACATGGGACTTAATAGCATGTCCTAACAAGATGAAATGATGCAATAAACTGCAAAAGTGATAAAAAGGTCTTCAATTTACATTTTAGTTTCTATTCTAATGAGCCAGTTGATTTATATTTGAGCAGCATTGCGCTATGGGATGAGTAGCTCCACACACTGTAAAATCCCATTGGTCCAAAACTGTGCTCTGTATAACTGTACATTAAACAGTATGGAAACACAAATTGCTTATAGCCGGAAACCGTTGACTGGTTAGGATGTGGTGTATATAAGATGTGGCTGTATGTGTAAGCTGTGTTCATTCACGGTGCTCAAATGCGCTGCCAGGCAGTACAGCAATTCTAAATGTCTCTAACTAATAGCCTTCATTCACTTTTCCAAGCTTGAAAACGAATACAGAAAAGTCCTCAAAGCGCAGTCCGGGCTGAGGTGTCAGTAAAATTTGTTGATGTATTTACACACATGTAACTAACTTTATGAGAATTATAGGACGTCGAAACATTGTGGTAGACCTCCTAATCTTTACTGAATTGAAGTCTTACTTGATGTGTTTCAGGATGAGGCCTGCCTCCTTTGAAGACAGCAGCATGGAAACGTGCCCAGGTGAATTGGCAGTCCCACTGAGAAGTGAAAATAGATGTCCATTCACACCGAGACGGCTTTTCGGGTCCCGGCCAATTCTGCCAGGCTGCCAACAGGGTGGCGTGACTGAGAGGGAAATGAATTGTGGGTACAGAGGGTTCCTCTTGACGTTCAAGACAACACCACTGTTAAGGAAGGTAGCCTGCCTCTGGGCATGTGTCTTAACCAGACAAACATAAGCTATAGGCCTGTAAATGACCATTCTGTGGGAGTTCTCTTTGAAACGTTACCCAGGGCTCTTTGATTTACTCTCGGCTGTTGAAATTAAGGCCGTTTGATAGTTTCAGAGCAATGCGGCTGCGAAGGACTGATGGAATCTGTTCTGACAAGAACAACATTTACAGGATTTTTGAAACCCTATAAAAGCAAATATACTGATGTAAATGTTGGCACTTTACATAAAATACCATACAAAGGGATATTACAATAAGGTGCAAAGCACAGCTTGTTGCTACAAGGATTTGGGGGATTTTGAAAGAAAACATCGGTCCTGATGTATTCCATCTGTGCAGATTTTTTTTTTTTATCGTGTCTAAAAAGAGAAGACGGCAAACATATAATGGTTTAATGCTGCAAGAGAGCTCTTTCTCCTGTCCCATTTCAGACAACAGGGTGCGAGGCAAAGTACTAAACCAAAGCTTTTTGCTTGTCCCTCAATTTAGTGCTTTTAACAATGACCCCCCTGAAAACAGAGCATTATTGTGATAATGCTTTACTTTACCCCTTATATTCCCCTTGTTTTTCGAGTACTTGCAAGGCACGTCCCTGAGCATCTCTTTCTGTCCTGCTCCAGATGGGACATCACACTCTTGGCCAAATACGATCTGGCCACTTACATTATATGTATTTCTAAAAGATGGATGCTAAAAAGAGCACAAAACGGTTGCTAAATTGGGGGAATTATGTTATGAGAAACTATTCACACATATCTCTGTTTGGATGTAGAAAAGTCCCAAATACAGTGTCTCTTGGTTTTATCATGTTGCATTCGCAAGATTCAGATTCCCAGTTGAGGCAGATGAAATATTCATTTATATAATACAAATATCAGCATGAGCCTTTGGCTGTGGGGCTTTCTCTCCATTTCAAACAAGTTTTAACAAGTTGTGATTGTTTAAATGCTTTTGGGATCTTTGTCTCACATGCAAGGCTCACCAGAGACACCCTTAGACTTTCATTAACAGGTTAGGCACCTCTTAATGTATACACCACATTTAAAGATAATAATACCTGACATCTGTTCTTTATGATTGCCATGCTTTCACCTAACGAGCCAGTGCATTTATTTCTTCTGCAGAACCCTTTCCCCCTTTTGGACCCCACTGACTTTCATTCTATGTATAAAAACAGAAAACATCCCTAGTGAAAAAATGATGTATTTGAAATACATTTATTTAATTCTAAGTGTACTACATTAATACATTTACATATTTATGTACTTAATAAAATTACCCTGCAATTGTACTCTTAGTACACTAAACTGGTATACTTAAAGTCTGCTAAACTGGAATTTGAAAACTAATTTTGTGCTTAATGCTCTCTAATTATGCGGAAATAATGCTGCAGTCCAATTAAAATTTATATTTGATTGTGCTGAAGTATAACTATTGCAAGTATATTTCAGGTACACTTTAAATATCTTGCATTTGGAGACTGATATTATTCAAAGATCATACAATTCTCATCAACAGTGACATTTTAGGCTTAATATTAAGAAATGGGCATTGTGCACAAGTAATACTATGAATGAAGTTTAATTATAATTTTTATATCAGTAAGTTAAGAATGATGTCATTAAACATGTTAATAAATTTGAACTATATTTAGTATGAAATAAGATTCTATTAAACATGACGTTTTTGATACATTTGTTTTTAAATTACATGCAATTCCCTTATTTAGAAAAAGAAAGGTAATTTTTCCATTATTGTGATTTCAGTAGAAGAAGAAGAAGAAGAAGAAGAAGAAGAAAACACAGGAAAAGAAATACCACCTCATTTTATTGTGTCGTCAATTAACTGTACTCATTAAAGCTTAAACATCACATTCCCAAATAGCATTCTGTGGAAAAGTACAGAAGACATTAAAAATGAAAAGAGCTGACTTTAACTAATGAACAAAAGTTAAGTTTAGTAGCAGCTTGAAGTTCCACTCAGAAATCCACACCCAAGTAGCAGAGTGTAAATGAACAGCATACCCCTGGGATACAAAACCTACCTTCTGATCAGCAGTGTGTCACCACTGGGGCTATGTCAAGATGTCGTGGCTCTCAGAGAATTCAGCCTTCGCTTAGTGTAAATGGCATTTGCTCCCTCTGCTAACACTGTAAGCGTGTGAGTTTGTGTGTGTGCCCTCTGGTGCTTTGACACCATTACCACATATCAATTAAACGTGTTACTCGTGCATTCAAGGTGCAGACGGATCAGAGCTTGGTGTGTTCTCTCTCATAAAGGGCCTTTGGAATAAGCTTGTAAAGTTTTTCCTCTAACTGAGCGAGATTACTCCCCAATGAGAAGAAAAAGTAAAAAACAAAAAAATATATGGAAATCAATTTTGAAATGATGTCAGGACCACTGAGGCCTGCTTGTGCTGACTGAACTGATAAACCAGGATGAAGAGAAAACAACAATTTTAACAAACATATTCAAGGAAGATGAAGGTGATTTTCTTTTCTAGAAATATAAATTGACAAGAATAATGGCAAGAATACCACTTTCAAATAGGGCCTTTGTCAGTGGGGGGAACATAGCATATACACTAGCTTGAAAAAAAAAATGTTTTGGAAAGAAGTCTTAATGTTGCATTTAGTTAATCAAAAATACAGTAAAAACAGTATTTAAAAAAAATATATATATATTATTACAATTTAGTTTTCTATTTGAATATATTTTAAGTCTTCACAGTCCTCAATGTCACATGATCCTTCAGAAATCATCCTAATATGTTGATTTGGTACTTAAGAAACACAAATGATGTTACCAATGTTTTGTTGAGTAGAAAAAGAACAGCATTTATTTCAAATCAAAGTCTTTTGATCAATAGAGTGCATCATTGCAAAAAAAAAAAAAGTATTAATTTATTTCCAAAAAAAATAAAAAATAAAAATCAATAATTTACATTTTTCCTCAAATGTTTCCTCTAAAATTCTTTAGAAAAAAAAAAGAAAATAAAAAGCGGCTATAAAAATCGTCCACATATTATAGTAGGTGTATAAAGCATACAGCAGATTTTAGTATCTTTGTAAATCTGAGCACAGTTTGAAACGCTGTTGAAAAGACACATGTGAGACTAATGAGGGATTTAGGAAGCAAAAGACTTCATTTGAACTTCCTGTAATATCAGTGCGGTCTACATGAAACAATTGAGGTATTTTTTTTCCTGCAGGCTCAGTTTATACTCATCTCATGGCACTGCTGCTCTCTCTAAAAACTTTTTTTTTTTTACCTTCTGTTCAGTTTTTTTTTTAACTTGTACTTATTTGAACAATGTCTAAAACTTGGTATTAAAAGCACTTCCTATGTCTGTTTGCCTCTTTAAGAAGAATCCCTTTGTATCACCCAATTGTAGTCGCTTTGGATAAAAGCGTTTTCAAAGTGACTAAATGCAATGTAAATGAATCACCTTCTATAGACCAACTCTATATTGTCTTCAATTTTCACTGGTAGTATAGTATAAATTGAATGTTTTGAAACACTGAGGTCCTCCTTTCATGTCAGCTGATAGCCTGCTTCACTAGAAAACTCACAGCTGGCTGCAAATACATTGTCTTTCATTTCTTTTCTTTTCCCCCCGACACACCTGAAATAGAAGCTCTTGAGAAAGCATGCTGCAATTGATTCATCGTCCATCACAAGGCAGGAATGGTTTCCTCTGTTTATGAGCTGAGTCAGAGCTAAAGCTTTTGCCTGGGTGAGCACTGCTGAGTGTAGGACCAGCTCTGAGCTGAAAGAGTGTTTCTGTGCACTAAAGCCCCTAATGGTGCACCTCACCCTCTTTGCATCTTTTGTGTGCATTTCTCTCCACACCCTCTTTTTCCACACGTCGTCCCTGAGTGAATCGGCCCAGGCATCTCTGTCTCTCTGTTGCTTTCTTGACTCTCTGTCGATTTGTGTGCATAAATATGGCATGAGGAGTTGCATGTATTATTAAAGTGGCAAAAGTATGGCGCACAGGGACTATCTTCCCAAAGCCAGTGACTAGAGGAGCTTAAAAAGTTAGTGTTGCGCTCACTTCTTGGAGTTTTCTTTTTAAATGCATTCAGAATGGTAGGCTGGTTATCACAGCATTGTTATGTAACAGGTAGAAGTTCTCCGGACATGGTCAGAGGTTATATCTGATGGTGATTCTGGTATAATATGCCATGCCCCTAAGTCATATATTTAAGACAGATGATGACAAGAATAATGGCATGGATACTACTTTCTCGGCAGAGCAGCTAGGGCAACCAAGAATGTGTGTGTGCAGGAGAAATGTGGCACACATACATAAACTGTATTAAGAGCCTGGAAGTGAAAACTTTTTGAATTTGAAAATCAGGGCAAATTTTACTTAACTTGTCTTCTGAAAAACATTA
The DNA here is from genome assembly GCF_003368295.1 of Carassius auratus. Classification (NCBI taxonomy): domain Eukaryota; kingdom Metazoa; phylum Chordata; class Actinopteri; order Cypriniformes; family Cyprinidae; genus Carassius; species Carassius auratus. The sequence continues at coordinate 52,323 of NW_020524588.1, forward strand.
AGGGCCCTATCATACACCCGGCGCAATGCGACGCAAGGTGCAGTGCAAGTGTGTTTGCCAGTTACAGTCTGGCACTGTTCGCATTTTCCCATCCAGCGCCACGTCGTTTAATTAGCAAATGCATTTGCGCCCATTTGTGCGCCCATGGGCGTGCTGGTCTAAAAAAAAGATGTGTTCAGTCGCATCGCTGGCTCAATGCTATTTTAAAGAGCTGAAAATAGACTGCGCTCAACTCAACTCAAACTTGGTCTAAAGTCTAATGTCAAATTAGGCTACCTATTTGCTAATTTTACTTCATCCCACACCTTCTTCACCTCGGGAAGCTTTGGAGGATTCCTGCTTGTCCCGTAGATGATCTGCTCGCGTGCTTTAACTTCGCTCACAAGCAGATCGGTTTCTTCGCTTGAGAAGTGTTCAGCTTTTTCGCCAACAAATTCCACCATGTAAATAACGATCCACCATGGCACGAGCGCATCTCGCTCATAAAGGGAATGGGAGATGACACTCTGATTGGTTTATTGAATGTTACGCCAATTACTTATTAAGAGAATAGGGACAACCCATTCCAAAAAAACGTTTTTTCCGTTGCAGAAATAGCAAAAGTGGTTTTGGACACGCCCTGAGTGCACCTGCGCCATGCTCTTTACACTTTGCGTTTAGATTGTTAAAATAGGGCCCTAAGTATCTTCTGTAGCTAACTTAATGAAAAACATGACATTTAGCTAAAATAACAAAAATCAAAACATATACATATACAAATAACAAAAATCTTTTACATTTTAAAATTTAAAAACTTTACGTTTTAAAACTTAATGCATTGATTTTTATTCCTTTTGGGGCATCAGTGAGCATCTAAACCTTTTGCAATAGTTAGGAATGAGTCATTCAATTGTCCTCGGTGTGAAAATAGGGATCTCAAAATCATACAATCATTGTTGGGTTCAAATATGCAAAAGTAGCTGGAAAACCGAATGAATTTGATCGAATGAATTTCTCTTGTGAACTATATGTAAACGTCTTTTATGTTAAATATATTATTCATACAATTTTTGCAGATATTGCAAAGTGTATGTACAATTTTGACCACAACGGTTTGTGGTCGGTGATTTTTATTTTTTTTAAGCTTACCAAGGCTACATTTACTTGATCAAAAATACAAAACTGCAATATTGTTATAATCCTTTTTTCTAGTATTTAAAAATGTAAAATATTTCTGTAGTGGCGAAGCTGAATTACCCCAGTGTTTGGTGTCCCATGATCTTTCAGAAATCATTATTTTTAAGCTCATTTGCTGCTCAAGGAATGTTATCCCTCCCCCAAAAACCCTACCAACAGCTATACCTACCCTCAAAACACAGCAATTACAAAAACTGAGAAAAAATAGTTTTTTTTTTTTCATAGATGTTATTTTTCATAATCAGTTGTCTAAGAATCTGATCACAGTTGAACCAAATCCATTCAATCATTGTCTAAGACAATTTCAGTCACAATCTGACTACCACTACCAACCTTTTTTTACCAGAAAATTATTTACCTATGTTTTGCAATTTTGAAGCTTATTATAGATTATAACATTTAGGGTATTTATTTGTAAGTACGTTGTGTGGCAAGAGGTATGGGATGCTTTGAGAAGTAATAAATGTAAAACCATATCATGTTGGCTCATGAATATTGATATAAATAATTTATTAGGTAACGTTTTTATAGTATCATTGTATTAATTAGGTAATGTAACAGCGGAAAAACTGATAACACTTTCAGGATTGTTTCTTCAATTTCTTGTTCTTTTAAATGGCCACTGACACAACCAAAGTCATTTGCTCTTGTCCTCTTCAGTTATATGTTTGCTATGCCCCTGAGTCTGGCCCAATCTAACCTCTGGCCATGATGTATCAAAGGTTTGGCTAATGGAATTGGCTAATCGATTTGGAGCATATCCTTTTTGCATGATCACATGATTTCACACAGAAAGGTTTCTGCCTAAGCCTTTGCCTCACACAGAACCTTGACCCAATAAACCACATCCAGCAAGCTCCCCGTGGCCCAGGTAAGGACTACACAGGCAAAGTCATTGTTGTGGCTCCTGCTAATGGCATTAACATTGTGTGGGCAATAAATAATGAGAACGAATAGGCACATAAAGAGAATTAATGAAATGTGCATAGAAGTGGAGCAGAGAGATGCATGGTTACACAGGGTGCGAACAAATTACTGGGGGTGCACAGGGTAAGGGAACAGTCATCATTCCATACAGCGAGTAGCTCAGCCTAACACCTGTGTTTCTCTCGTAACAACTCACCCTAATTAGCCCAGCTGAGCTCCAGGGATTCCCATACTGTGCCCGGAACGGGTGGGTGGGATGGGGGTTAGGGAGCGAGAGGTAATCTTCCCTCCTCCTTGTGTTTTCCTTGTGAGTGAAGACAAGGTGTATGCATGCACCTCTCACACTGATGCACATGCAGGCTCAGGTACTGGATCCATTCAGCAATTCAATCATTCATCATGGGAATGAAGCTGAATCTAATCTATCCATGTATTCAAAATAAATAATACTTTCATTCTCCAATGCATTATTGCATTAAATTGATTTAAAAAAATGATAAACTTGGTTCCTTTGAACTTTCTATTCATCAAAGAGACCTAAAATAATATCACAGTTTTCGCAAAAAATTAACCAGTACAGCTGTTTTCAACATCAATTTAAAGTTTTTGAACAGTAAATCAGTATATAATAATGATTTCTGAAAGATAATGTTACACTGAATATGGGAGTAATGACTGCTGAATATTCAGCTTTGTCAACACAGGAATAAATTACATTTAAAATTATATAAAAAATGTAAAAAAAATATTGTAAATACTTCAGTTTTATTACAATTTATTTTAGTTTATATATATATATATATATATATATATATATATATATATATATATATATATATATATATATATATATATATATATATATATATATATATATATATATATATATATAAATATAACTCTTGATAAGCATAACAAACATGAAGAAACAAATATCAAAAAAAACAAACTGAAAGTTTGTGTTTGTTTGTTTGTTTACTTTATTTATTGTTGTTTACTTATTTTCTCTGTATGGATTTATTAAGTGATGTATCACTGAATGTATTCATGGTTGAAAACCACTGGTTTGTATGTCTTTATGCATACTTCTTTGTGTTATAAATACTCATGTTAAGGTCAAGAACTCTGTTGAGGTGTCCTTACAAGATAAACACCATGAAATACCACAGTGCAGACGATGCCTCACTATTGTATGATTATATGTTTGGTTATGTCACAATTGTGCCTGTACATACCCTCTTTCAACTCTGAGCTCTGGGGTTAAACCAGACACAGAAGATCACAGCCTTTCCAACACCCACATAAACAGTAGTCACACATCACTAAAAAAGGTGTCTTCAGAGAGACATTTTGTAGGCCCTAGCTCACTGTGAACCATTCAGAGATCGCCGATGTGATAGGGTTATTGCTATGCAATAATTTAAGTCACCTCGAGAGGAAAATTAGCATCTGATTCCATAAAAACAATGACATAAATCTCAAAAGGAGGTACTTTTCTTACAGTCTAAAGTTTGGCATGCGTTGGTAAGTGTTGGCTACTGAAACAGGCTCATCAATCAGTGGGCTAATTAAATGAAACTTGCTATCTTTTAGCATGTTCTCTATTGCATTTTTAGTACTAGAGTGTGTCATTCAAATCTTCACCTATAGTGATAATGATCATCTTTCCCTGTGGCAAGATTGTAACAGTGTTTATATTTAGTATTAAGCGCTACCTGTGAATCTGACAGAATCATGTGGCTCATTAGCCCAGGAACAACAAACAGCGTTAACAACATAGCCGTACTACATTTCTTTTGTGCAGACCAAAACTGTTTTCTCAGAAAAGACTTACATTTATATCCTGCAATTTTTTGTGTTGATGTTTCCAGTTTCCTCATGCTGTTCTTGTGTAATCTTCTCTTTTCCTTCTCCTCATCTACTCTTGAAGTAAATCACCTTTGCTCAGACTGAATAATATTATCCTACTTATGTCAACAGCATTAATTAAAGATAACGCGTTTTACATGCAAGAGAAGTTCAGTTTTCAGTGCATGAAATCAGAAGGAATCAAAAGAATCAATATACATGGACCAGAAGCCAGGGTCGATCCCTTCAGAATCGTGGCCTGGAATCACTTCTGCATTCTCAGCATTCTGAGGGAAAATTAAACGGCAGGAAAGAATAATACACAAATCAAAGCAGAACTGTGAGCCAGTTAAATGCCTAATATTCCGATCAAATGTTGGGAATGGGTTTTTATGCACTGGTCACAAACCCAAAGGGTCAACCACTTGGCGCTAAGATCTTCATTGTGGTCTAGTATTTAAACAAATAATAGACAGGCAGCAGCTTCCTGAGGATTTCCTCTTTATTTTTCTTTCCATTTTCCTTCTATCCCATTGCTTTTTCTTCATTTTCATCTACAGCATCTTTCCCAGGGTTTCCTGGCCCATTCAAAGTTGCGCTCATCCCCCTCTCACTCTTTCTTACCGTCTTTGGCAGAAGACCGATCCCCTGCTCCTCGAAGGCTGACAGAAGTAGGCTGCGGTATGTCAGAGCCCAGGACCAATCAGAGCCGATATGCATAGTAATAAGAAGCAGGGGCGGGATAATGAAGTTCCCAGCTTGTAGCCTGGAAGGGTATCCTCCGGTGTGCGCTGTGATTTATTTCCCCTGTCAAGAGCCAGGACAGCCAGGACTTGTCCTTCCCCATGGTCCCCGGGAACGGCAGTGCAACTTCCAGACCAGATCTGAGAAGAAAGGTATACCAGGGCTGGGCGTAAAACGCAGATGCCCTAAATTTCACATTTGATTCTGTGTAAGACAGAACTGTCAGAGAATGTAATGTGAGGTTCTGCGGGGTGGTGATTAAGGCACCGGCGGTTTACTGGTTCTGACTTCACCTGCTTATGTTGTCTTTTTAATTTAGGTAAAAAGTAGGCCTAATTTTTTTATGAGTTGACATATTACTGTGTCTTCATTTCTGTTGTGTCTATTTCACATTGTAATTGCATATTAGATCCTGTCTTTCCCTACTAATACTACATATTAACACTGCCAAAAATAAAAAAAAATAAAAATCACATTGATGTCAACATGACATTAATATTTGACTTTCATAATGCACATTCTTGGTTGTGATCTGGATGATTAACTGGCTCACGTGTGTATTCTATTCTATTCTATTCTATTCTATTCTATTCTCTTTTGTTGCCACTGTTTAAGTAATATTCGTCTAGGTAGGCTGTATTGTGGCCTAATTGTATAACTCTCATTTTTACCATTTACTTTGTTCAAAAAAAAAAAAAGATGAAAGCAAGTTTCAACCTTTTCCTCATTAAATATCCTGTTGCACTTTCGGTGTAAACACTGAAAACATTTATTATCAGTGGGGTGCAAAGTGATTTTGATCTTCCAATGCAGCATTAAGTACAAGACACACATGGTTTTCTTTTTTAATGATTTAATTATGATAATACTGTGATTTTAATCTTGTTATATTATGATTTTATGCCACTGTTATGCTTTTGTATGCTCAAGTGCATCACATAAAGTACTGTAAAATACAGTAAAGACTCGAGCACTAAAAAACATTCTTTGCAAAACAGGATGTCAAACCATCTTTAAAAGTACAAAGAAAGTGATTAATTAAGAAAGTCTATGCTAATTATTATAATTTTTTTTAAACCATACAACTATAGTGTCTATTTTTGCCTCCTTCAGACTAACCCATCTTCTTCAGATGTGACACCAGAAGGCTGCTTAGACCTTGTTTCCCTGGCTTTCTAGGGTCACATTAAATCTTCGTCAGGCTTGACCTTGGCCAAAAGTGTTAAATTTGTCCAATGAAGCACTTAATGAGTTCATTTAGGTAATTAAGCATTCAGGTGGAAGAGAAAGAAAAAAAAAATACAGACCTAACATGCCTGAGGTTGGCTGTACATCAACTTGGCTGAATGATAAAAATGCTGAAGAATCTAATGTTTTTCATGCATTTCAGACATTAGTGCAGTTTGTTGGGTTATTCTCGCAAATGTAATGTCACGGGTTCATCAGCACAGGTCAATATCACTACACTGCTGATGATATCACCATGACAATATCTAATTATCCTCACTCATACTAATTATCTCCTTTGTATAAATAATTATAATTGCCATTTGTTAATTGGATAGACTTGCTTTTGTTCCTCATCTGCAGTTCTGAGTGGTATTTGTTTAACCTCTAATTCTTTGTACCTTTGAAATTCAGATTAACATTTTTATTTCTTTTTAGATTTCAGATTTCTACAAATAGAGTGAAAATGTCAATGATGTCAAGAGCCCTAGCAGTTTTCAGCAGTGCTTGAGAAGTGGGAAGGCCCTTGACCTCACTGAAAGGACCATTTACTATTAACTTATTTGAGGAAGACTTGATCATACTGTACATATACTGTACATTTTGATACATGAGACCTAACTCAATATTCCTTGACTACTCATTGTAATTTGGTTATCTAGATATTAATGATAGAAATGTTGATCCATTTTGTATACACTGCAACACTGATGAGATTACAATATGTGTAAATGCTAATGATTTGGGAACTGACTAGTGAAAACCAGTAAAGACAGAGCCTGATTTTAAACGTTCAAGACCAGTGTCTTGGCAAAGCTGGTTTGGGGAGAACAAAAAAAGATGACATATGGACAAATGCACAGCTCTATTGATGACAGACACCCTCTGGAACTGAGCCACTTGGAAAAAAAAATCTTATATATATACATATACATATATATACATATACATATACATAAACACACACATATATATATATATATATATATATATATATATATATATATATATATATATATATATATATATATACATATACATATACATATACATATACGAATGTGACGCTGAGAGGACGCTGGCGCGTTTTGGCTGCCGCTTCTCACTCCGGACGAAAAAGTTTGTTTGTAACAAAAACGGTTTTACCTACTGACTTTGTTTAGTACCGGTGGTATCTGTTCCTACCTCAAGATCTGGATTGTGTCTTTGCCTGGTCGCCGCATCTGCTGCCCGTCACGTTGTGATTCTGCTGTGACCATCAACAAGCTAGCCCCCGGGGTTGCCTTCGGCCCATCCCCGCTATTTTCTGCTCGAGCAGTGGATTACAGCCCGGTTACTGGCCGGCCTGCACTCCGGAGCAGCCTGTCAGCTATGCGGCTACTACTGTTTATGACTTTCCTGCTGGCCTTTCTGTCATCTACGGCTCTGACCATGGCACTTCGATACACGTCCTTGCAGCTTCTCAGATTTAACCACCGCGCACCTCCTTCACTGGACATCATCTCTACTCTGCAACAACACTGTCTTCTTCGTCGTCGCCCTTATATCCACCGAGGCTCCCGTCGTAATCTTCACTACTACTTCAGTGCCGAAAACAGTATTCCATCTTTCTGGTCCGGCCGAAGTTCACTCCAGCCTGGAAACTGGCGCAACAACAACATCCGCATACGTCATCCGCGCACTCTTCACGCGACTTCATCTAACCTCCTGCCCGTCTCAACTTCCGCCATTTGGATTTCAAAACAAAAGCCTCTTAAGACAGCGCTATTCAATACAAGATCACTCAACAATAAAAGCCTGCTCCTCTGTGAATTCATTACTGACAATAAACTGGATTTTCTCTGTCTTACCGAAACCTGGCATAAACCTATGGATTACTTTGCATTAAATCAGACCACCCCACCTGGATACTCCTTCATTGACAACCCCCGTCTGGACCGGCGAGGTGGTGGCATCGCAGTTATTCACCGCAGCGATATCTCCATCCGCCCCATCCCCATCCCGGCTGTATCCTCATTTGAACACTTGGCTTTCAGACTTCCTGGTTCCCAATCACTCACTGCTGCAGTCATCTACCGCCCTCCCAAACTTTGTCCATCATTTCTTTCTGATTTCACAGACTTCGTAACTCAGCTGTCTTCCATTTCTCCGTCCGTTCTCCTCATTGGTGACTTCAACATTCATATCGACTCTCCGACAGCAAAATTCACATCTGACTTTTTGGACATTTTAAACTGCCTCAACCTTACCCAGCATGTCACCTCACCCACACATAATCATGGACATATCTTGGACCTGGTCTGTTCCACACCCTCCCTCACCATACATAACCTTTCATTGACTGACCTCACAATTTCTGATCATCTGGCCATCACCTTGGATGTCATTACCCCCTCTCCTACCATCAAACACACAAGAACAATTACATTTCGAAACCTGAAATCTATTAGTCCCATCTCTCTTAACTCATCCATATCCCATGCCATCTCTACTTCTTCACTTCCCTCCGATCCGATTGCCTCTGATCTAGTCAATTTCTACAACCACACACTCTCCACCTGCCTCAACCAAATAGCCCCTCTTAAAACTGCCTCAGTCTCCTTCTCCACCTCTGCTCCTTGGTACACCCCAGATCTTCACATTCTCAAAAGACAAAAAAGACAACTTGAAAGGATCCATAAAAAATCCGGTCTCACTGTCCATGCACAAGCCTACAAACACGCCATAACCACATACAATTCTGCTCTCAAAACTGCCCGGTCCAATTTCTACTCACAACTCATCCACTCAAATTCTTCTAACCCCCGCACATTATTCTCCACATTTGCAAAACTGACCAAACCCAAGGACAATATAACCTCCACATTCACTATAGACAAATGCAATAACTTTCTGTCATCCTACCATACCAAAATCCATACAATACACTGTTCACTAGCATCCACTTCCTCCGCTTCTCCTCCTTCTGAATATCAACTCCCTCCGCTCACACACCACAGCTTTTCCTCCTTCTCTCCACTGTCTCCCTCTGACACCTCCAAACTCCTTTCGACCATGAAATTCTCAAACTGCCAGCTTGACCCGATCCCTTCTCCTCTCTTCAAAAGCTGTCAAGAAACCCTTATTCCTCTCATCACCATCATCATCAACACTTCCCTTACGTCTGGATCTGTTCCATCCCCGCTAAAACTTGCATCCATCACACCCCTCCTGAAAAAACCTGGCCTCAACCCTGACAATCTGGATAACTTCAGACCCATCTCCAATATTCCGTTACTTTCAAAAATTCTGGAACGCGCCGTAAACACACAACTCCATCAATATCTCCACTCCTCTCAACTCTTCGAAACATTTCAATCCGGATTCCGTCCACACCACAGCACAGAAACAGCCCTTCTTAAAGTCACAAATGATCTCCTCATTGCTGCCGACTTTGGTTTCATATCCATCCTCCTTCTCCTCGACCTCTCCGCTGCATTTGACACTATTGACCATACTGTCCTTCTCCATCGTCTTCAATCTATTGGCATCTCTGGTACAGCACTTCGCTGGCTCACATCTTACCTCTCTGATCGTCACCATTTTGTCTCTGTTAATAACTGCAACTCCCACACCTCCCCTGTCACCCATGGCGTCCCCCAAGGTTCCGTTCTCGGCCCCCTCCTCTTCACCATCTACATGCTTCCCCTCGGTCAGATCATCCGCAACCATGGACTCCATTTTCACTGCTACGCAGATGATACCCAAATCTACTTTTCCACCAAATCCATCTCCCCGGCTATTCTCTCCACCATCACCGATTGCATTTCTGACATTAAAACCTGGATGGACAATAATTTTCTTAAACTCAACAGCAGTAAAACAGAACTCCTTATCACGGGCCCAAAATCTCTCCTCTCCTCTATTCAGAACTTTACTCTCCTTATCGACGGACATATTGTCACCCCCTCCCTCTCTGTCCGAAACCTTGGCATCATAATGGACCCCACCCTCTCATACCGAACACACATCAACCATATCACTAAACTATCCTTTTTCCACCTCCGCAATATTGCCCGCTTTCGCCCCTCCCTTACCTTGGCAACAGCTGAAATTCTCATTCATGCATTCATAACTTCAAGACTTGACTATTGCAATAGCCTTCTATACGGACTTCCTACCAATCAACTACAAAAACTGCAATACATCCAAAACTCAGCTGCCCGCCTCCTAACCCACACCCGGTCAAGAGAACACATCACCCCCGTTCTCCGTCAGCTCCATTGGCTACCTGTTCACTATCGCATTCAATATAAGCTCCTTCTCCTCACCTATAAGTCCCTCCATAACCTGGCCCCACTCTACCTCACTGAGCTCCTGGAACAGCACCAACCCACCCGCCACCTCCGTTCAGCTGGCACAAACCGCCTTGCTCCGATCGTCCGCACTAACCGACGGACTTTGGGGGATCGAGCCTTCGCTATCACTGCCCCCACCCTCTGGAACTCACTCCCTACATCCATCAGAAACTCGGACTCACTGCCAAACTTCAAATCAGTACTCAAAACCCACCTGTTCAAACTAGCTTTTCCCTAAACCCTTGTTGTTTTGTTTTGTTTTGTTTGTTTCCCCATGTGAAGCGTCTTTGAGTGTCCAAAAAAGCGCTATACAAGTTTGATGTATTATTATTATTATTATTATATATATATATATACACACACACACACACACACACACACACACACATATATATATATATATATATATATATATATATATATATATATATATATATATATATATACATACATATATATATATTTTTTTTACCTGGCCAGAATATAATGGCATGTGGAATTGCACATGGTGGGCATCCATCACAAATTCCATAACTGAATCACTGATACTATCTTCTTCATTACAGTGTCCAAGTATTCCCACCTGTTCTGATCGTCTGCCACTTATAAATAGTACCTCTTTTCCTTTTTTCCTCATTTTATTAACTGTAATTCTGAATATTGGACATTGTTTACTGGCTGTTACAAGTGTGGTGTTGTAACAAGCTTTTGTAAGTTGTTTGCATTGCCATAATCTTTCTTTTCTTGCTTGGGTTGGATCTAAGTGTAATGTGGTTAGTACATAATGCACTGCTCTTCATAGGGGAGAAATGCTCCTGTCAGCCCTGGTGATCCAAAACAAGCACTTATTCTTCTAAATGTTTGGATTTTGATCAGATGTATATTTGAATCATTGCAGTATCTAGTGTAGCCAGCTATGGAGTGAATGGTACTGACAATAACATGGCACTGGTAAAGGGTACCATCTCATACACAAAATACAGTGTAAATCCTTACATAGTGCAAAACACACACTTATCCCACAAGACAAACACACATTTATGCTGCTGGCCACAGATGAGGCCCAGAGCAGGTCCCTTATAAGATGCTAGGGTGACAGTGTCAGCTTGACTTTACTAATGAATACTTCACTCCTTTTGGCTCCCTCCCGTTCTCTTTTCTGCTCTTCTTTCCATATCCCCCTCTGGCTTTGGCCATCCTCCGTTGGCCTTTAGCAAACACTATCATCTTCAGTGTGACTCTGTGGCCTCTAAATGTCGCCTGAAGACTTACTGTCACTTTGACTTTGGTGAGGAGAAAGGGGTGAGGAGATGGTGTCAACTAGAAGCTAAGGGTAAATACATTAATGCAATATCATGGGATAAAAACACACTGGTTTAATAGGGTCAGTGTTTTGTATTTAAGGCCATTTCTACAGTAGCTTTTAGCATGCATTATCTCTAAGATTTCTTTAAAGAAATGGTTCCTTCCCCAAAATGAAAATCTAATCATAATCCTCATATCGTTCCAAACTGGCATTTTTTTGTGGACCAGAAAAGGCTAACCTTTGAATAATGTTGTGGTCACTATTTTAGACTTGTGAAGTCATTATAGCTCATAATAATCTTTCTCTGCACTAAGCTGTTAACCGAAGTGACCTGGCATATGTTTCTCGAAAGCATAGTAAACTAAAGACCCTTGATGGCAATGGTTCTATGATCTATTTAGGCTTACAATGATTTTAGGAAACACAGTCCTGATCATCGAATTAGTGATTTGAAAATCAGATCGGTCTGATTCTTGAACAGGTTATTCATAATGGATTTGTGAAATGGATGAAACCATTGATAAGATCTGATTCAAAAGAATGATTCATTTATGAATTGGAGATTTTACAGCTTTCATGCATGAACTCTTATATATGTCAATGAAATCCAAGGTGGATGACAAGATTTGCATTTAATAATGACTTAATGTTTAAAACATAATATATTTACAGCACAAAGATATTGAATGGTTTATGAATATAACACATTGTCACTTTTTTTTTCATTGTATACTGAAAAGATTTTTTCCTTTTTTGTGTAGAAACGGTTAGGGTAAGTAAATGAGTCACTTTCATTTCCAGGTGAAACACCTCCAAACAAGAAGAGTTTGGATTGAACTAAAGGGTTAGTAAACCCTAAAATGATAAATAATGTAATCAGAATCATGTCATTCTAAACCCATAACACTTTGCTTTATCTTTGAAACACAAATAAAGTTATTTTAAATTAAACCTGAATGCGATTTTTTTTGTCCTTCCAATAAAAGTTTATTCCATCAAAACGCTGATGCTTAAAAACTCAAAAAGAAAAAGAAAAAAAGATTGTAAAATTAATAAATTGTGCCGATTTTATCCAAGTCTTCCAAAGAGAGAACACTGATAAATGTGCACATATATAGCACATCAAATATGGTAAACATGGAAGCTCAAACATGCAGGCTTGATGTTTAAGATCAAATGAGGTCTGTTCATGCTTGTCAGATAAGTACAGTTGAGCTTCCATGTTCAATGAGACTTTCTTAAGTGTTATCTTTCTATAGCCCTCACGTTTTAGCCATCCCAGTGTCCTCTGAGGCCACTTCTTCGGCTGCTGGTGTTTTAGGAGCAGGTGTCGAGGTAGCGGTTGTGTTCTGGGTTTTAGCCACAGGCTCACGGCTCACATCTGTCTGTCCCAGTCAGCCTGTGTCCTTAGTGACCACACAACCAACAGCTGCTCAAATAGGTCACTGATGGGTGGATGCTGCAGAGATGCTCAGAGCTGGCCGAAGGGTACTGGGGACACGCATTAGTCTTTAAATGAAACTTTGAAACTCTTTCTTCAAGCCACAGATTTGAGGAATATAATGAACTGGAAGAGCACTACAGTAATATTTGAGTAACATAATAACTTTTTCTGTTTTGCCTTGTAATTTACTTGAACCCTATATCAAATCATTGTGAGAATAATTAATGCATAAGCTGTATATGACCCTGGTCCAAAAAAACTGTTATAAATAGCATGAGTATTTTGTAGCAATAGCCAACAATAAACTGTATGAGTCAAAATTATAGATTTCTCTTTTATGCCATTAATCATAAGGTTATTAAGTAAAGATCCATGATGTTCAATGAAGATATTTATTTACATTTCCTACCTCAAATATATCAATTTTTTTATTATTAATATGCATGGCTAAGAACTTAATTTAAACTTTTAAACTTTAAAGGCATTTTTTTGCACCTATCCTAACAAACTTACATCAATGGAAAGCTTATTTATTCAGCTTTCAGATTATGTATAAGTCTTTGTTAAAAAAAATGTACCCTTATGACTGGTTTTGTGGTCCAGGGTCACATATACCTGCTAACTTCATGTCACTTCATGTCTTACCATCCAGCCATGATAATGATGTTTCCTGCTATGGCACCATCGTGACCATCAGTTAACTTCCCCTTTAAAAGTCAGTTCCACTGTTTTAAAGAACTTATTCCAAGGCACTTTTGAGTATTTGAACATTTTCTTGTCAACTTTAAAGGGTTAGTTCATCCACAAATTAGTCGATGTTTTACTCACCCTCAAGGCATCCTAGGTGTATATGACTTTCTTGTTTCAGATGAATCCAAACAGAGTTATATAAAAAAAAAAATGTCCTTGCTCTATGGCTGTCAAGAAAAAAAAAAAATATATATATATATATATATAAAAATATATTGTTTACATTAAAATTGAAACCAAGCCATTCACACAGAACACATATTTATTGCATTTTCTAGAGGGAAATCTATCACAGTTGCACTCGCATCTCTCACACAAGAAAGCCATGTAAAATTAATTACTTTTAAAAACTAAAAAAAAAAAAAAAAAAAAAAAAACATGTCTTAAGACTTTATGGCATTTTTTCCCAACCTACTGCACCTCATGTTTTAAATAAAAAAAAGTACTATTTGTGATTTGTTTTCGGTTCTATGTATTAAACTTTACATACATACAGTACATGATGCTGTTTTGTTTCTAATTGTTTAAGCAACTTAAAAATATATGGTTTCTAAACATTATTTTAAACATTGTGCAAACTGACATTTGTGCTTTTTTCAGTTCATCTTATAAATATCTAAATGGCTAAAATCTAATCTCACTGTAATCAGCACAAACTGGTCTATAATAATATGTGAGCCACATGTATGTACATGATTGTGTTTTTGAGAAAAAAGTTATGCGTGGTTAGTGAAGAACTAAAAATGTTGAAACTTGAATAAGGCCATAAAACACATACAGAACATTGGTTCCCAGGACTTTAGAGAACAGGAGCTTGTATACTAGAATTTTTCTTTTCATAATATTTCACTTGATTATACATTTAGTCAGGCATTATAGTTTGGAAAAAGTCTAACTAGTAAAATGTTTATGTTATGTGAAGACTAGTACAAGTATATAAATAAATAAAAAGAGACTTGTTTATGAGAAGTTTATGATCTCTGCTGAATAAAGTGCTTTTGGGGTGAATTATGTCTTATTCCTGTCATCACGAAGCAAACAGTAAAATAAAAAAAACTCTGAAGAACAGTCTCGCTGCGTTGTCTTCTGTCATGTGGGCATATTCAAGCCACGCGCTTCAGTGAAACATTAGAATCTGAATAGGGCGTTCAGCACGGGGGTGTGATCACATTAGAAGATAATGAAGGGAGACGTGAAAAATGGACATTGCGTTGTTTTCATATGGATTACTTTATCACAGAATATTTGTTTTTGGCAGAACTTATTTAGTTTAAAAGTAGACATGTCAGGCTTTCTATAGATATAGCTCTCATGTCTCTTCGTTGAGTATTCACTAAGTTACAGTTCATTTTAATGGCTTTGTAAATGAAGATCAGCACAGCCAAAGGCTGCAGACAGCACAGCTTGTTTGTTATCTTTATTTTATAAGTGCAGTTTTGTTGTTATTATGTCTGTATACAAAAAATGTAGACCCTTTACAGATTCGATTGATGTATTGCTCTTATCTGTAAGATCAAAACTGAAAGTGTAATTTAAGTTATTTTCAGGGTTACCAGGAGTAAATGCCTAATAACGCTTATATGCGTTAATCGACTTCAGAGGGTTAAAATATGCCTCACACGGCTCTGGAAGGTAAATACAAAAATTTCCATATTTAAAAAGTTATAAACACCTTTATTTCACTACTGCTAACTGCCGTAGATGGAATCCATTCCGACGGATGTCGTAGACAACATTTGCAACATTTATCAAATAACCATTTTATAAAAGCAGTAAGCCCTGTGAAACCGTGGTTTACAGTGAATTTATAACAGTTAAGGGGCATTGTCAGGCATGATGCGAACACACAGCTGTTATAAATTCACTGTAAACCATGGCTTCACAGGATTTATTGCTTAATTCTATGGCAGTCCGACATAAATGAAAGATTACTCTGACATCTACATCACTAGAAATGTCTTTGTCGTGTCTCAGACAGTCCCAGCAACCCCCTGCCAGCATCTCCTGGAGTCCACCAGCTGTCGAGGGAGTTGTTGCGATGGATATGGATGGGGAAGGTCATGTGGCATCACTTGCAGTTGGGTGATTGTGGTTTTATACTGTAGTTAACATAGGCAGGGGCTACAAAATGGCACTGGACTTTTAAAACGAGTTTAAACAATTTTATGTTGATGAAAAATAAAGTAAAGAGTAATATGTAAAATATATAAAGTTGTTTTCTATGCAAATAGAGTATATAATAAAAATAATTTTTATTTCATAATAACTCCAGACTTCAGTGTCACAATATCCTTCGGCAATCATTCTAATATGCTGATTTGCTCAATAAACATTTCTGATTATTATCGATGTTGAAAACAGTTGTGCTGTTTCATATTGTTGTGGAAAATATGACACAATTCAGTCTGGAGTAATATATATATATATATATATATAATGTATGCTTCTATTCAACAGTTGCATTAAACTGATTTAAGTAACAGTAAAGATATACTTATTACAAATTATTTATATATTTTTTTTTTAAATGATATGCTTTAACTTTGTATTTAACAAATACTCATGAAAAAGTTAAAGTATCACAGTTTCCACAAAAATATTGAGAAGCAAAAACAGTTTTCAGTATTTCTAACAAAAATAACCATTATTAATAATTGATCATAAATAATAATGGATAATAATTGAGCAGCAAATCGGCATATTAGAATGATTTTTCTAAAAGGGTTATGTAACACTAAATACTGGAGTAATGATGCTGAAAATTCAGCTTTGATCAAAGAAATAAATTACTATGAAACATTAAAACATTTACATTAAAATATGTTGTCTCGCAGCAAGAAGGTCCCCAGTTCGAGCCCCGGCTCGGTTGACCTTTTTTTGTGTAGTTTGCATGTTCTCCCTGTGTCTGCATGGGTTTACACCTGGTTCTCTGGTTTCTTCCCACGGCCCAAAGACATGCAAGTTAGGTTAATTGAACATTCTAAATTGCTGTGTGTGTAAGGACAAGACTTGTGTATGGATTAACTGGTTCTCACCATGAATATAGCCATAGATGCTGGTTTGGGATTAAGAAAGAAATAAACAAACAAACAACATATCTTTCGTAGTCATGGCACTTGAAAGTGAAATTTTTCAGATTTACAATGTTCTATCTAGAGTTTAAGAATTTTGTTTTTACAGTTTTTGAAAAACATTTTCTTAGACACATGAAAGTACAGAAGAAGTATAACGATATACAAACATTCACCTAGTAGTAGTTTACATCACTGAAAATTGATGTCATTTAACTTTTTTTTTTCTTTTTTTTTATCGTAAACAGTTGACAAATTTGACAAAGTTGACAAGATTTTGTCTCATCATGTTTAGATGCTTATCTTTCCTCAGCCCGCATTCAAGTGGTGCACAGCTCAGCTTCTGTGAACAGTAAATCCCGCCTTCTTCGATTAGATTGGATATTTCAAACATTTGACATTGACACGTGCCTTTGTGCTGCTGCACTGTGCCAGAGCTAAATGAATTAGAATTTTTGACTCAAGTGAGCCATTCGTCTGGGCAGATGGAGTTATATAGGCTACGTACATTTACTATAATTCCTTCTTTATATATATTTACGCAATGGGCCAGCCTACATTGTACAGTGGCCCAACGGGAAAAGTCCTGGTGCTCCAGATGGCGAGTCTGCCACTGACCATAGGGAGAGCGACTAGGGTGTGTGTGAACCCTGAAGTGGGTATTGGATAATGACAGCAGAGGCTTGCGTGGGAGAGTATAAGTTTCGCACACATATATAATCGAGCACATTCTCACCACACAAACGCCTCCATCTGTCTATTGGGTGGGGCCGCTGCAGGTCATGGCCTTGCCCACCTACAGCACAGGGCCGTGGGCTGTGACTTCCGCCGAAGCAGGCTGGGAGGGGAGGGACAGCTGGCTAATTACACCCTACATCTGAGTGAAAGGCATTCCTGAGGTCTGGTGTCAATGCCACTACTCCACCCCTATCCACCTCCATCCACGGCTCACCACCCCACCCCTCCCCCAGCCCGACCATCTCCCCACCAGCCCCCCACATCCCCCTCCCTGAGATGGCCACTAATTGGCACATTCCCCTGCCAGTGTGGGTGCTGGGAATGTCAGTGTGCCACATGTCCCAGTCGCAAGCGGCAGGAGAAAACGTCTGCCTTTTGTTGCTGAGGAGGGCCTGTCCGCAGCTGAGATGGTTTCCTCCACACTGCATCACCCTCCCACCCTAACGACAGAGAGAGAGAGAGAGAGAGAGAGAGAGAGAGAGAGAGAGAGAGAGAGAGAGAGAGAGATAGAGAGAGAAAAAGAGACAATTAAATGCTAATTCATCAAAGGCGGCGGCTGGTGCCATTTCCACAAGGGAAATGAATTCATTCATACATGTGATATTATATGGAGATCTTCTCGATGCTGTGAAGCCCTGTGAATTAACATCAAAGTATAATAACATACATATAACCCCTACATTTCATTTGACCTGGATTCAAGTTAAGCTAAGTTAAAGTGCTAGTTCACCCAAAAATTTAAAAGAGGCTGTGTTTTACTCACTGCAAAGGCATCCTAGGTGTATATGACTTTCTTCTTTCAGATGAATCCAGTCGGAGATATATTAAAAGTTATCTTTGATCTTTCAAGCTGTTTAATGCCACTCAGTGGGTGTGCATGCATCAGTCCAAAAGAAGTTAAATAAAAATTGTCCCATCCATAAAAGTGTTTCATATGGCTTTGGGGCTTTTGTAAGAAAAAAATCCATATTCAAAACTTAATCATCACTTTAATTTAGATGGAGCCAACAGCCTCGTGGCTGAGGATGTATGAGGTCAGCATTGGGCATGCACCAGTGAGTCTTGTTAAAACCAACAAAGTTTCCTTACTTTAGCAAAGGAAAACCAGTCTTCTCCGAAATTATCTGATATTCTTCTTTACAAATCCTCATTTTGTTCTTCTAATTAGTGACTATTGTTTTGTTTTGTTCTCTCTGCTGCATTTCCACACGCTTTACTTCTGAGTGGCACATGGGCAAAACTGAACTCATATGTCATCTGCCCAGAACGGCTTCCATTTTCAACAGTGAGTGCAAGCTACGTTATCATATTTTGAAGATGGATGTTTTTCTTACAAAAATGCATCGATTTGTAACAGGATGCCTTTGTTCACCCCCTGGATTGGCACTTTTTATTTAACTTCTTTTGGACTGATGCGTGCAACACCCATTGAGTGCAATGAAACAGCTTGAAAGATCAAAGACAATTTTTAATATAACTCAGACTGGATTTGTCTGAAAGAAGAAAGTCATCTACAATTGGGATGCCAAGGGGGTTAGTAAAACACAGCCTAATTTTGTTTTGGGGGGAACTAACCCTTTAAGTTAAGCTCAGTCAACAGTGTTCGTGGCATGATGTTGATTACCGGAAAAAAAAAAAAAAAAGTAGTTTCGACTTAAATAAACATAAGAAAATAAAAGCTAAATAATTTGTAGTTGTTTTTGTCATTTTTATTATTTTTTTTTATATTTCCATTGTAAATGGATTTATTTATTTTTATTTCATTTTAAGTTTCAGTTCAGTTTTAGTTTATTAGTTAAAAATGTAGTTAATATTTTTACATTTAAGCCCTATTCACATGGCATTAGCATTATCAAGGGACCTTTGAAATTACTCCCCGCCCCCACCCACCAACCACACATCTGAATTTCGTGTGGTGTATTCACATGTGATAAGCGAAGCCTGTGATTTTACTCAAATTTATTAACTTATCTCATGGATACCCGGATGTCAAAACTTTGAGAGTCCCATAATTTACATTTCACCAGATTAAAATAATATCTCAAGCTTTATGCTTGCTTTATTTGTAACACATTAACCTCAAAACCAATTCAGCTTTCATTTTCTGCAAATTATATGGTGTAGCAATAGGATGACAGCACCCAAAATACTATCAGATACTACAGTGTAGCTCCATTCTTCGCGAAAAATGGGTAAAAAGCCTCACAGGAAACAAAAACCTTGAAAAAAGATATACGACCTGCCAAATCCATGACAAATCACAGATATGTCGATTCGAATGGGACTAGTATCATCACAGGACCTTGAGTTCGGCGAAATATGGTACTGTAGGTCTTTTGCGGAGGAAATTTTACTTTACAAATTAAAGACATGGCCGATTCGCCCGGGATTAAGATCACAGACAACCTCGGCAATTAGTACAAATAACTGGCTAATCCTGTACGAATAAGGCTAGGTTAATAATTACCTCGATCTGTAACCCTGATTGTTTGTTTCTTTAATACAAAAGGGACAGAAAAGTGGAAATTAATTTTTGTGGCATAATGTGAACATTATGCCACAAGTGCTGTTGATTGAGCTTTAATTGATTTGAGAAACCAGGATTTTCCTTTAATATCGCTTTCTACACGTCATGCCTCATCAGCTCATTGTGTCTTGTTTCTCTTGCAGTCCCCAACCATTTGTATTAATATAACTCAGGCTTCATTACAAGTACCACGATAACAATAGAACTGTACTCTGAATTAGGAAATACAGTTATGTAAAAATGTCTCCATCCACCAATAACTTTATATTGAGGAAAAATAAATTTAAGCCTTGTGGCTGGAAGTGGACACCCTTGTGTCTGCTTGCCAGGCAGATAAATAACTGCCTTGTTAAAGTTTTTCTGCTCTGTTTTTATGGTGGTGAGTTTTATGTTTGAAGTCTTTTTACGGGCCTCTTGTCCCCTTTTTATGAACTGCTCCTGCCATCTGGAAAGTTCCAGCTGTGAAGCTCCATGTTTCATTTATGGCCCTTTGTCTGTTGATCTCAAGAGCGAGCACGCGCCAGACTTGTGCCCATGAAAACACAGTGAAAAATGTACATACACAATACATGGATACAGTAAACCGAAGTGTAATGCCAAGTGCACATTACAAGAAAGAAGGTTTAAGCCCACATTTAAACTTGCCATGAAATAAAATTTTACCCTAGATAAAAAATCCTCTGTTTTACAAGAGCATGTTATTTGTCCATTTGTGATTTTGTAAAAATACGTTTTTTTTTTTTTTTTTTTTTGTCTTTACTCTGGTAATTTACCACAGATTTCTCCAGTCATTAAGCTTAAACCTGTCCCTTTCATACAATCTACTGCAAGCACGCATTCACATCCTACAGTCCCAGAATTTCTTTTTCTTTTTTCATTTCCATCAGATGTATGTCACAATTATACAGTTGCAATCAAAATTATTCAACCCCCTTGACTTGCAAGACAATTTGCTGAGGAGGATAACATTTTATGAAATCAATTTAACAAAGGCATCAGTAAAGTATTAGAGAAAGTTTGTTAATACACTTTTGAGTGATTCTGAGAATGGAACATTGATGAATCATGATAAAATTCGAATTGGCTCTAAAAATTAATATTCAAAATTATTCAACACCCTTTGTGCAGAATCTTTTATTTTTTTAAATCTCCAATAAACGCTGTCTGTGAGTGTTTAGAAGCTTCTGTCATCTCTCTACTACAGTTTTGGCCCATTCCACACCTGAAAAAGCTTTCAGATCACTGATAATCTTTGGTTTTTTTACATTGCCACTGCTTTCTTCAAATTCAACCAGATATTTGAAATGAGAATTAAGCCTGGAGACTGAACAGGTCACTCAAGTACATTCTGTGACTGATCCCTGAACCAAGCAGTAGTAGATTTGGATGTGTACTTTGGGATGACTGTCCTGCAGGAAAGTCCATTGATCATCAGCTTCAGTTTTTGCACCAAAGGCGTCACAATTCTTGTCAAAATAACCTGACACTTTAAGGAATCCATGATGTCCTTCATACAGTCATGATTTCCACTTCCTTCTACAGTAAAGAAACCCCATAACAGGACTGATCCACCTCCAAGTTTGAGGATGGAGATGGTGTTCTTCTGCTTATGAGCTTTGCCTTTTTTTGCAGCAGACATACTGCTGATCCATGGGTCCAAAAAGTTCCAGTTCCTCCAGAGCTCCACAAGTCTACACAAATGTATTTTATCAAGTTCAAGTTGTCCTTTGTTCTCCTTGATCAAGAGTGGTATTCTACAAGATGGCTCAACATAAAGGCAATACTTGTCTAGTGATCTTCTTACAAGCTGCATTGAAATGGTTTTCCTCCTTTCATCTGGTCATCTTGCAAGTCTTTGGCTTAACATTGCAGATTTTTCTCAGTTGCTCTGATTAAACATTTTATGATATTGTGCTTTTTCTTCCCCAACCTCAAAGATTTTCTGGTAAAACACACTTTAAGCTAAGGAATAAGGCTGAGAGCTGTGTCTCGAGGAACTTTCAATGTCTTGGAAATCTTCATATAGCCTTAGCCTTTCTAAAGTACTACGATATTTATTCTCTTTAGCTTTTGTGAGATCTCTGTTGACATTTTTGCTACTCAACATCAACACATGCATGGGCTAACTGTATGTGTAACGGCACAAGCTAATTCTGTTTTTAATATAGTTTCTAAAAGCTTAATTGTGTTTTGAGACTGTTTTATTACCCACCATGCAAATAAGTGATTTAAAAACAGCAATGTTGAATAGGGGTTGAATAATTATGACATAGCAGTATTATAAAAAAATCTTTTAACTCAAAAGTATTACATTATATATTGACAATATCACTTTTAATATGCCAGTGAACTGTTATAGATGCAATCTTTAATTTATCCTGGATGTATTTGTAAAGTATGCAGTCTCTGGGGGGTTGAGTAATTTTGATTGCAACTATATATATATATATATACATAAAATGTTCAACAAGTTCAACCTGGTCTCATTAGAAGTTATAATTTGTTAACTCATACGGTAATGGCGAAATCATGTCATATTGTATGACTTTGTTCAAAGAAAATGTTAAATCTTTGCACCATCTTGCACCTTTTTTAATCTCCTAGCTAGATGTCTGACTTGCAGTATAAAGTCTGTTTCACTATGCTACTGGTTTTGGCCAAAAACTACCCACTTAGACAGAAAGAGAACGTCTGACTGACACGGAAAGAGACCAAATATAGTTTGTTTAGTTTTTAGTTTTTGTGTGCCATTTATAGCTGTTTAAAACTGATTGTACAGTACAGTTCCACAATAATAGACTTTAGAAGAAAAAAAATTCAAAATGCAGTACCAGGCTAGAAATAATATCTGCAAATGACTATGCAGAAACACCAAGAAATGTGTAAATAGTGATTTTCCACAGATTCTTTCACTGTCTCCGGTTGTTAATGTCTAAGACAAAACTCTGAATATCTTTGAAAGATATGAAGGTACAAAACTAGGAGCTTAGGTGCTGGTGATTTCTAGTTCTGTATCTAATATGCACCCAGCAAAGTGGGTGGGCAATGAGCGTGCCATCTAAGACTGAGGCTAGTAAAAACTTTGCAGAGAGCAGGATGACAGTTTTGGGCAAGCGTAAACCAGGTGAGGAGAAGGTGTCATGTTAAGCGTTATGGGTCGTGAGCTGATATACCATTGTAAGTTGAATGGTTACGGAACATTTTCCAGTCAACATATATGAGTCACTCTGCAGAGATGCACTCAAAATAAATGGCCTTCCTGTTCCAGCCTTAGACCACACCCTTGTGCGGTTTTGTGGCTAGTGAGCCTGGCCTGGGCCTCACGGCCGGCCGTGGTGAGTCTCTTGGAGGCCTGACTGAGGGGTTGAGCGGGTGCATGTGGGGGTAGCATGGGGGCAAGCATAAAAACAGACTTATTCATTTTTTCATTGTTCATTGTTTACCCACTGTAAGGAACTGTAAGCAGTGGAGTGCCCATCGCCGGTCGCTCCGTGGTGGGCATGAGGTCTGGCTGTGTCCCCTGAGGTGCCCTCCCCCTTTGGAAAACCTTACTGGAGCTCCTGGCATACAAACAAGTATGACAGCTGTCAATTGTTGAGCTGTGAAGGAAATAGTAAAAGCTGCACTCCCGGGTTTTGACAGCACACCAAGCGGTTTATGTGGTCAAAGGTCAACAAACTGGAAAACAAGTCTTTCCTTTTCTAGTTTTTTTCCTCGCATTGGAGGAACGAAGTGAGGCCTAGCGGACAGATGTGACATCATGTGAGGAGGGGAGGGGATGGTGGTAAGGCTCTCAGCTGGATGTCTTCTGTGGGGATGTCAGGGATTTCAACAAGCTTTGTTAGCTGTCAAGTGTCATCTTTATTAGTCAGCTGGGTGAGTCAGAGCTGAGATAAGGGTTAGCGGAGCCACCTGCGGGAGCTGCCGTTCATTACCGCCGGCCGCTGAGGTGTCACACTCTCCATTTATTATTTATGCTCTTTGCATTTGCACTGCCACAATTCAGACTCCCTCAGTCTGTAGAAATCCTGTGTATACTTAAAGCAAAAAAAAAAAAAATACTCTGGATCCAGATGCAGATAGAGTCTTGAAATGATTGAAACATTTACATTAATTCATAAGAAGACATTATGAATTTTAGTTTAATGTTAACATGATGGTTCAGTCCAAAATTCAAGCTGCTTTTTACATATAATAGCAAGATAGCTTGTCTTGCACTATAATGCAGGTCTTCTGAAGCCAAAAATTAAACGAAAAATTAAGAAAATCTTTTGCACTGTCATAGCTGTCAAATGTCATTCTCATTTTATATTCACATTTAGTCATTTAGCAGACGCTTTTATCCAAACGATTTACAAATGAGGACAATAGAAGCAATCAAAACTAACAAAAAGCGACAATATGTAATACAAATGATAAGTCTCGGTTAGCCTCATGCAGAACACGTAGCAAGGTCCACCAGGTGGGAACAGTTAATGAAAAAGGGATTTTTTTTGTCTCTTTTAATTTTAAAATTGCTATACTGTTTAACTAAATTCAAAACAAATAATAAAACTGTAAAAATAATATCAGTAGTTTTAAATTCTACAAAATAATTTAAGCATCACAACATTATGATGTACTGTATGAAAATGGATATGAATTAAGAGTGTTCATTTACGTTTTAAATTGTAATTTAAGATTAAGTTAGCAATAGATGACAGTAATAAATGTATAACTTCTGTAAATAATCAGGAACAAATAAATGCAAATTATGCAAATTCTGAATGTGATAAGATACTGAGTAATATGTTAATAAATTAATAATGAATTAAATAATTTAAAAAGTGTATATTGTCTGGGAAAAGAGCTGGATGATGATTCAAATTTTTGTGCTTTGCGGTTTGGAACAATATGAGTGCAAGTAAATAATGACAGAATTTTAATATTTTGAAAAACCTATATACACAAGCCCAACTCTAGTCTTGTATTTTTTATTCTTATTTTGGTAAAACAACACAAGAGCAGTGAAGAATAAATAGTGCTATCAAACATATAAGCCCAAATTAATGATATGCAAACATTATTATTATTATTATTATTATTATTATTTTCCCATGCTGTTCAGTGTTATTTTTTTTTATTGTTTTCTTTCCTTTTCCGTGATCATATCTTTCCACAGAGTAGGAAAGTAAGCTTTGCCCTTTGGGAGTACAGGGTTGAATGAGAAAGGTAAAAAAAAAAAAAAAAAGATCAAACACGAATCACACACCTCCAAACCAAACATGCAGACACAGATGCACACATACATATCCAATCATACACAAGCCTGTCTTCAACAGCTCTTGATTTGTGTTGTAAGAACAGGAGCAATGACAACAAGAAGGCCAGGGATGAGAAACGGCAAGTCTCCTTGACTTGAATTACACCGGGAAAGTATCATCACTTGAATGAACGCAACGCTGGTTCCAGGTTTCCACACAAACAAGAAGACCTTCTTGCTTTTCCCCTGAGGACCTGCCACGTCAGAAGAAAATAATTGACGAGTTCCCTGATGTGAAGGCAACCTCACTCAGAGACAGAGAAAGAGAGAGAGAGACTAGGAGGTAAAAGAGTGTTGTGAAAACTGAACACAATTCATATACACAAGGCTTGAGAAAGAGACCTCGCTTAATGAGAATGTCTACTGCTTCTGTTCAGACATGCAGAGAATGATTTTTATTTATTTATTTTGTATCCATTTAGTTGTTTGTAGACCAGTTTTACCAACCTAATCCAAACCACATTATGTGATTTCAGATCTGATTAAAATATGATTTTTGTAAATACTTCACAGTTTGAAGGCACAGATGATTTTTTTTTTTTTTTCTAATTCTTTTTTTAATTCAGGATGTGATGTAAGTGAACAAGTGAGCTCTGACATGCAAGATGACAGGATTGCATATACTTTTAAATGTGGGTGAGGGTTTTTTTGCCAGAGTTGCTTATGCTCATGATTGAGTAGCGGTCAGCCCACCCTGTGAAGTCATGAGGTCCTGCTGTAGATGCATGTTTAAATTCAGCTATTCCTCTTTTATGTTGTGGCAATGGGTGTGAAATGAGGAGACAGTTGTCAGTTTTATTTTTTCATGAATAGTATGTCTGTGTTCATTGTGCTTAGGTTAACTCATCACTATGGCAACTGGTGTAGATGCTGTATATTGACTACTTTCTGAACAAATGGATCTGATCACTTACTAGATATTGTGGACAGTCAGTCGAATTGAAACGCAAACCAGATTTATGTGTAGTATTTATGGTGTCATTTGGTCATTCAAGAGTTGTTGATTTTGATTTCTAATTAATATCCATTTTCCGTTTTCTTTTTTTCTTTTTTCTTTTGCTGCATATTATGTGAAGCATATGTGACTGGGTATATTGGTGGTGGTGTGTGGGGGGTTGTGTACTGTAATCTGCAAGAAGAAAGAGTTCAGAAGTTTTGATTTACTCCTTGACAGACACTTTATACTGAACGTTCACTTCCCTGCAAAACAAAGATCACATTTCATTTAATTAAAGTGAAACTTTGTACGAGGACATATTCTTGCATGCTTCTCATTTACAGTGTTATTCAGTGCAGTTATTCAATGCAACTGATCCTCGAAAAAAAAAAAAAATGACTAGGCTACTTTTTGTCAGAAGGCATTATAAAGGAGGACATTTGTGAATTTGAAAGTGAAAAAACAGTGAAGAGTGAAATGTCTATCTCTGAGCAATGACTAGTGTTCCTACAATAGCAACATTCAATTAGGAGTACTGGGCTGCCTTCAAGTGCTGCCAAACACCGGCTATAAATACCAAAAATAGGCCGATCTGGTTGTCTGTGTCAACATTTGGACAAATTTTAGAGTTGTTAACGGCTAACTGCTGTACATACAGAATGTTGCTTGTTACACAAATGGATAGAGGATCTTCGCCATGTGAGGAAACTGTTCACAATAGCCCTCCTGAGACAAAATTATGATTATGCCATTAATCACTTTTATTGCATGGCTCTCTGGAATATGTGATTCTAATCGCGGGTATTCTGCAGTCAAATATTTTTATATAAATTGGTTTGTATATAAACCACTGAGGGTCCTGATCAATCTGCCTGTGTTTATTTTGCCGTAATGATCACCTGACTGTACATTGTCAATTACCTAACTAACAGGAGACCTCTTCTGTCAATGAAATGTGTGTGTGTGTGTGTGTGTTCAGTAATTTCACATTAATGGCAATGAATAGGTTCTTTTCATTGCCATTAAAGTGAAATAACTGACCGTAAACATAGAAGCCAGAGAAAAATTCTCATTTTAGAGGAAAATTTCAAAAGGCACATAGAGGCTTTTGCATCTGAACTCTTCATATATACTGTATACTGTATATATCATGTATATTTATAAATGCATTTCTGTCTGTAAGGGGTAAGTTTAGGTCAGTGAATAGAAAATATTGTTTGGTCAGTATAAAAGCAATAGAAGTCTATGGCAATCCCCCACAAAGATAGCTGTACAAACATGTGTGAGTGTGTGTGTGTTTGTGTGTGTGTGTTGTTTTTGTCTTCTTGACACCAGCTATTTATAAATAAACAGCCATAGCATACTGAATGGTTTAATTTGCAATTTGATTGCAACAAATCATAAGCACTCTGTAAATCTGTTTTTACAGTCCCGTTGATGCTACACTAAGTGCAATCTTGCATTGTTTTTGTAAGAAATGTTAAACAAAGGTGAATATTATTTGAGTGCTACATGCAACACTTAAAAATGTGTTTATACAATTTGATAAACAACATCATATTTCAACCTGTTTTGGGTGGAAGGAAGGCCGGAGCACCTGCGTACAGAGAAGAAGCGCATGGAAAATTACTAGGCTAATGATAGCCACTCTTTCACAATTAGGAAAGCAGTGGTCAGCGAAACCACAGAGGTTTTTAACCAAATGTATTTATGACCTGTGGCTTGTGTGCACACATGCAGACACCTTCAAACACAGCGACACATGGCGTAAATACTCATCCTTATTATCGCCACAGAGCATGGCATAACACGGCCCACTTTTTGCCCAAGACCAGCCTCCCAGGTTAGTGGTCGCTCCCCTCTCCATGAGTGCACCAGTGTTAGGCTGACGACCACACGGTCCAGTCGGGTCCGGGCGAGCAGGTCACTGGTCCCGCGCTCAGAATGGTCCAGTTAGTTCTCTGGTACCGGGTAGCAGCGGGGCAAAGCGAGGTGGTTTTGTGTATTTTCAGTATGTATTCATTATCGAGTCAAAGGGTTGCAGTTGGGCTACACGATTGTGGCGCCAGCATGCGATTGTGGCAAGACGGCCTGACCACTCTAAAATCGCTGAGCTAACAGGGACTGGGGCGGTGGCGCGACAGACGGAGCAGACCAAGTTTACACTCGCCACTGAGCTCACACACCTTATAATGATAGATCATTGCAGGCAAAAAACCAAGCAACCCACCCACGGCAAATGTTTGCGAGGAAAGAAGTGAGAGCATGCGTCGAGGTGCCAAAAGAGTAGGCTGCTATGTTCTTGTGCAAACTGACAAACTTCAAAACAAGACAAGCCACCTCGCCGTCCTCAGAACAAAACTCCTACACAGACCGAGTGGGGAGATTGAGGGAGAAAGCGCGAGAGACGCGCACATGCACAAACGGAGGGAAGAATCTCGAGAAAATGGCTTTGTAACTTTCACAAACGCGCAACAGAGCACATTCTTTGATGGCTGAGGGTGTTTGATACCACATAAACTTTGCACTTCTTCCACCTTTGGCTCTGTAACGCTTCTGTCATACTACAGAGTTTTTGCCGTTCCACACCAGAAAGATCAGCACGCAAGTTCATCCCCTGCCTGGAACGCACTGAAATGCCCTGAAGGGAAGGTAAACGGCATGTAGGGTTCAGCAGCGAAAAAAAAAGCCTTCTCATCTTTAAGCAGCAAACAGACCGATAAAAATCAATGCAGAGATGGTTTGTCAAGTTTTGTAAGAGATACGTTCAGAAGGAATCCCTTGGTAATAAGCAGTGCAGTTGTGCTTTGGCAAACGCCATGTAATTTTGCTCCAGCCATGAAATCAGCTCAAGGTGCAGGATCGCTTCTCTCAAAACACTGTTTGGTTGCCTCGCTGTGCCTTTGCTACATGTGAAGGCCGTGGCCAGTTCCTTCCCTCTCTCTCTCTCTCTCTCTCTCTCTCTCTCTTTCTTTTTCTCTTAAGATAATCAGCCTTCCTAGGAAATCTAGCCTTCAGCGGTGCTACCTCAGAGAGGGAACTTGGTCATGTCTCATTGGTTCCTTGGTACAGGGTGGGTCAGAACAGCACGGAGAGTGTGAGGGCACACGGGGAGAGGGAAGGAGGGAGCCAAGGGCAGTGCCCTGGATCCTCTGTAGGGGGCAGTCTTTCCTTTAATCATCTGTGCAGGAGGGCCCTTAGGGTCTGTACTGGAGCTCAACAGGCCAGCGAGACTGGAAGCGATGAAGAGGGGCAAAAGTAAAACGAGGAAATATAAGAGCTTTGCCTGTCTAGTGCAGCACAATGAACAGAACCTATATATATTGAAGGAATTCTATCTGTGCATGTAAGATGGTTTCCCTTAATTATTTTCTTTCAATCTTAAATGTATTTATTTATTTGTTTATTTGAATAAAGCAGACCACCTGTTAAACAGATTAATTTAGTGCTGCTAATTATATTTAAGCTTTGAATTACCAATGTCTTAAAGTTTTGGCAATTATTGTGCCAAATTGCTACATAAAAGCCAAAGACATGCATCCACAGCACAGTCTATCTCTACATTATTGCATGTATTTCTGTGGACAGTATGCCAATTATAGGCATATGTTTAATGATATAAAAATAAACAAAGAATGCTTGCTTAGTAATTTATTTAACATATCACATTTATATCTATTTATTATATGTTAAGATTTGTGCTTTCAAGCCTTTTTAACATAGCCTTTTTAACATAGGTAACATAGATTGCACCATACTAAAATGTCTTAGAATTACATTTATTCAAGGTCTTTTCTCTGTAAGTGTCGATCAGTATTATTTAAGTATTTTTTACGTACTATTATAGTATTTATTGCTATTTTGAATACGTTTTGTTTCCTCTAATATTTATATTTTACTTTTTATTTATTTTATTTGAGTTTTATTTAATTTTCTAAGAAAATATTGTAATAGTTTTAGTTGTAGTTAACAATAACAACTTGGGCAATGATACTGATTGCTTGATTGACAGCCCACATATTACTCGTGTATTAGGTTCTTACTTCAGGTGTACATTCCATGTATTTAATACAACAGAATAGTAAATATGTTTCCTTGATGTTATAAACAAAAAAACAAACAAACAAACAAAAAAACACACTGAGATACCCATTAGTTTCAGTCCTGCTCCTTGTGGGGGAGGGAGTGGACACACTTGTTAACCAAAAGATCCACCTATCAAAGGAAGAATGACATTGTCTCCTCAACTCATGGTCCCGGAGCATCTCCTCCTCTCTGACATGCTGCTAAAACCACTGAAGAACCAAATGTCTGCTAATCTAGTGCTGTTAAAAGCTTCGCTTTGACGCATTTTGTGTGCTCTTGTTGCTAAAGTCACAGCTCAGAGGCTGTCTTGATGTTGCTGCCAAGTTTGGCGAGGGGAATAACACTCACTGGCATGAGGTTTGAAAACTCTGAAGCACCTGTCATTCTGCAAACCTGCAACGGAGAACATTTGGTTGGTGACATAGTTCATATGGAATGTGGATGTTAGATGCCAACACTCACATGAAAAAAAGAAGACAAAAAACAAGACTGATAACCAAGTAAAGTGTAGAGATGGCACAGAACGGAAAAATATGAGTAGGGAGACTTCATGACAATGAAATAAGACACACTGTTATTAAATCATACTGCTTGGAAAAATAATCAGTGTTGTTGTACTGAAACTAAAAATCTTCATTAGATTGTTGTTTAAAGGGCTACAGACCCCATATAGTGATTTCTTAAACACCACCCCCTCCAGTATAGGCACGATCTTTGTATCATTAAATCCTGCACTCTATTTCACTAGCGAAACGTTAGTTACCTGCTGAGCGCAACTTAGATGTGTGTTACTTAATTGGAACTATATAAGGAATAATAAACCTGAAGAAATTAGAATGATTTCTTCCATTTCGTATTCAGAGGAAAGACGTGAAAGAATTCAGCTTGAATAAATAGGGAATTAGTTTTGTAATTGCTGTGATTCCAATTCATGCAGTACATGTTTATTTTGCCAGGCCTGGAATCGCTGGAAATGATTGATGACATACTTAAAATGGTATATATTTACAGTAACCACGTCCAACTTTAAGTCTTCTTTCAGGAGCAAACAAAAGTTACTAGTTCAAAGGAAGCGTGTTCAACCTCAAGTGATTTTGTGCTGCTGGGTTGACTAGGTTCAGAGGGCAGAAGTATAGCTTACAGTGAAGGTGCCACACAGCTATAATCAAAGCACTTGTGTATACTCCCGTCACTTAACATTTGTCTTCACATTTATAGCTGGCTCCAAAACTACTCCTTAAAAACCCCCAAATACAGGGATCATTTACCAATGCATTGTGTAGGCTGTAATTCCCATGGCCAACCGTTGAATTTGATCCCTTCATCTAACTCTATCCAAGAAATCTTGGATTGTGTTTTCTTCATCCTTTTGTAGTCTACTGCTCTTCTTTAGACATAATGGGGAAAGCGCTCTGAGATCATTCTGCTGAAGGAGGGCTTAAATCTAATTACACTCACTGTACACCTCAGTGGAATTGATTATATAAGGATCGAGGTCTATTGGATGTTTATTGCCAGTGACAATGCATACACTACGTGCTGTATCACACTGAAAAGTTAAAATTACGAGAACAATTAAGGATCCTGAAATCGTCGAAGTGGCATCTTTTAGAAAGGGTTGTTCTATGAGGATCCCATATGTTTCTTCTTTCTTCTGTTTTAGCCTCATCATATACAAAAGTCTTTGGATGCCTAGACATTTTCCAGTAGGTTCTTTCAGGGTTTTAGTTTGTGAAACCTTAATTTTTATATATATATATATTATAAATAAATAAATAAATAAACAAACAGCTTCTTTGTTTTCCCATTAGAACAGATTTGTAGAAATTTACCAACAGATCCTCTGAAGTGAATCAGTGCTTTCAGAATGAGAATCTAACTACATGATAAATGCATCAGAAGATACAGATGCTAGACCTGTATGTTATGTGTATACTTCATAGATCTTCTCCTGTTATACTTGACTGCTAAATCAATGCATCTGTTTCTTTATCTACGTATAATTCATGTCACATTTATTAAAAGTTTGCAAGTTCACATCAGTCTGATCGACTCAGTGATTCCAGAGTACTGAGTGTGTGGTTTTGGAACAGTACAGGTAGAGAGGGCATCATCACTACCATATCTTAGCTAATCAAACCAGATATCCCAGAGGATCCAGGTCATCAAGAAAACCCAACACTTCATGTCCTTTCTTTGTTACAATGAGATGGACACAGAGGGGAATGAAACAACAGCCATTGCCACAGTAAAAAAAAATAAAAAATACATTTGTTTTCTTTTTTCAGAAACTAATTCGGAATAAACAGCACATTTAAA
>NW_020524589.1:0-52417 GCF_003368295.1 Carassius auratus
TAGATAGATAGATAGATAGATAGATAGATAGATAGATAGATAGATAGATAGATAGATAGATATTTAGATAAATGTCATAATTGTTGGGGAGCTATACCACATAGCATTGTTGGTCTACCTACATGACAGAAAAGGTTTTTAAATAGTAATAGAACTGAAGCAGTTGCATTTAAAATATTGATTAATAATAATGATAATAAACAAAACTTATGTTTTCTGTTCAAGAATTTCATCCCCTCAAAAATATATGGAGTAACCAATTTATTATGATATCAGTACGTTTTTTTTTTCTTTATGACACCTAAGAATATAAAAAAATTCAGAAATTAAAAATCATGCTCAATGTACAAGAGGTGTATTTTGGAGTGTTTATGTATTTTGAATAAATTAATAGATAAAAAAAGTAAAATTGCAGTAAAATCTAAACTTTTAATTGTTACAAAATATTTAAAAAATACAATAATTTTATCGTTTGAAAATGGACAGAAGACTTTAATATTTAGAGACTTATACTTAAGAAATTTAATAATAAAATATTTGAGCAAATATAAATGAGCAACCTAAAATTTATTTCAAAAGTTAAAATTACAGTAAAATCTAAACTTTTAATTGTTACAAAATATTTAAAAAAATACAATAATTTTATAGTTTGAAAATGGACAGAAGACTTTAATATTTAGAGACTTATACTTAAGAAATATAATAATAAATATTTTGAGCAAATTTAAATGAGCAACCTAAAAGTTAATTTCATTTTAGTTCCATAATATCACATTGTATTTCCATTCACTCATAAATAAATGCACTTGACCCGACTAACATGGCCTGACTGACTTACAAAGCATCTTTGTTTATTTGTTCCTCAGGAGGTTCACGCACAAGCAATTCAAGGAGATGTTCAGGCCATCAGTCAACCCAGAGGTTACCACAGCCTCTTTGGCCGCATCGCCTGACATTGATAAAGACGGACACTGCAAGACACTACTCACCCTTTGCCAGATCACCACAGGACATGCTGGCCTGAGGAACATCAAACCGATTTATCAATGACCAGGAGGCCACTGAGCCGCCAAAACACTGGTGTTTGGCTCTTAGTCTGACCCCAGGGACAGTCTATTTGTGGGGATGTCTCATTTTAAAGACAAAATGAAGATGGTTTTCACCAGTGAAAGGAGGTCAAGCTTCTCTCTTTTCCCTCAGGCGCAAAGGAGGCCCACAGCAGAAGCCTTTTGCCATGCAGCGCGTATCAGATATGGCCCAAATGCCCAAAAAAATGTCAAAAAGATGAAAGAGGGCATGCACTTTTGAGTGAATATTCAGTAGAAAGCTGCCTTCCAATGGAGATACATACGTCTTTCTGCACTTTGGAAGTGTGCTGTTAAGTCAATACAGTGCCTCAGGTGGTCTCTTTTTTCACTCGATTATGGTTTATCTCTGTTCAGTCAACCAAATCCTTTCAGCCATACTTCAACTCCACTTTCAAAAACAAAATGCTTGGGGTGATTTATATCTTCTCAGTGGTTTCCCCCGATAGCAATTCTGGAATTACTCCATTACAATAAAAATGCATGCCTGGCCCATCGCCAGGAAACTTGATTACAATGACTCTGTGAATTATCATTGATGCTGGACTGAGTAAGCTACTTAATTCAGTCAGATTAGTAGATTAGCATGTGGGAAATTTGCCCACTCTGTGTAACTCTAGAGGAATTCATTTATTCATTATGCTTTCAGTTCCCCCAACGAAAATGGAAATGTTGACATCATTTAGACACCCTTATGTCGTTCCCAAACTTCTTTTATCTGCAGAACACAACAAATACATTTGAAGAATATCTTTGTGTTTTTGCCCATACATAAT
The DNA here is from genome assembly GCF_003368295.1 of Carassius auratus. Lineage (NCBI taxonomy): Eukaryota > Metazoa > Chordata > Actinopteri > Cypriniformes > Cyprinidae > Carassius > Carassius auratus. The sequence goes on from NW_020524589.1 coordinate 1,862, forward strand.
TCATAAACATGAATAATCAAGTCAACATATTCCAAGGTTGCACAGTTGCCAGATCTTGCATGAAACTCATCCTTCTCACACAATCAACACTCATTGGGTCTCATTCATGAAACATTCGTAAATATACGAGTAAACGTCAGATGTGATAGTGAAATGTGTGTGTGTTTTAATGAATTCCAATCAGTCGTAAATGGGACGCGCGTGCACGCTCACTCTCAATTACCATAAATCCCGCCTATTAAATCCGACTGACAACTATATATGAGCATCATATTATGACACCAAACGAAGGATTTCAACATGTCTTCTCAAAAGCGACTGAAAAAGAAACATTTCTCAGCTGCAGAAATTGAAGTTTTATTATCAGAAGTTCATTCAAAATGCCACATTTTATTTTCAAGCGTACTAGTGGCGTATCAGATCCTAAAAAAGGAAGTTTGGCAGCATATTACAGATCCTATTACTGGCCTCTCATAATAAAAGTTAAAAGAAAAAACGTATGTAATTAATATATATAATATTTTTTTCAAAATGCTGTGTAAATATGTACCCGATTAAGGTGAATTAAAATGCAGCCGTATTAATGAGCAAAACGTTCAGACGTTAAACGCACTATTTACGCGTGGCTGGGAGCAGGTGTAGATTTCTTTCGTACCAACTAACATTTGGAAAATACGAACGTTTTTAATGAATCCAAAAATTTACGCCAAAACCACTTTACACGCGATTTACACAAAAATTTGTTCTGCTCGTGTTTCATGAATGAGACCCCTTACGTAAATTTCAGCCCATTTGTGACCTCAACTTGAATATCTGTTGATATCTGCGCAGGTTGTAGCCCGGGAAGAAAACAAGCATCATTAGTATAAACGGGAGGAGAAAACCCAGGTGGTACTCCGGCAAAAAACAAAACTAAACAAACATGTAAACTGAGATATAGCTTACACTTCAAAAGGCATTAATAGTTTAATTTATTAAAAATGAGCACTGCAAGTTTCAAAATCAGGTGCCGTGCTGCTTTGTTTACTGCAGTTACAGGGTAAACGCTTATATTTCTGGTGGATCGACAAGATAATGAATTATAAAAATCTAAAGATATAGCCTACACTAAGATTTATTTTTTATATTCATTTATTTATTCTATTTTTGTTACTACATGACCAAAAGCAGATGAAACATTCAATAAAACATTTTCTTTTTTACTCCCACAGAAGATGTTTGGAGTACATCACAGAAGATGTTTGGCACTGTGGCACGGGCTTTCATTTTTTGGTGAACCATCCATTTGATATTTAGACAGGTGAAGCCCAAGGACAGTTTGACCCCATCACCTCATGTAACGGGTTCACATGGCAGCCATGCCTCTTAACGTAACTGAGACTTCAGCAATTACACTGGATCACCCTGCTGAGGATGTGATAAAGTGTAGGGTTACGGGTCTACGCTGCTGGCCCAGCAGCCGCCTCTAGTGTTACCCCTGCCCGGCAGCAGGATCCATAATCTTAACATTAATTATTCAATCAGCAAGACTTCACAGCCAGTACTAAGCAACAAGGAGAGTGGTGTGTGTGTGTGTGTGAGTGTGTTATGCAATACATTAAGCCTTCGGTGAGGTCACACACTTTGACTCCATGTAGCCGAGCAAAGTCAATGTGGTGTACTACATGCAATGTTTTCAGACTCTCTCGTAACATTTCTAATTACTATTTTCAAGAAGAAATACTCAAAAGTTTCCTATACTTTAGCCACTTTTGCTTGGAGCTCAAATAATAACAGTATGCGCTGAATCCAAATTGCAGGCTTGACTTAATCTAATGGTCTGTCTACTTCTGTAACACCCTGTCTGATGAGACTGTGGTAAGCTTTGGTAATGTGCAGTCACATTTATCACAGCACATGACATGGTAGCAGAAGTAAACTCATGTCCCACGTAGCTCAAGTTGGCCAAGAAAAGCTGCAACTGATGCATCAACAGATTCAAACCATTCGCCTCTCATCTTTTTAAGGCTTTCTCTTGATGGTTTGGCTGGCAAGTGCACTATGGTATAAATTAAGAAAGTCAAAATGAGAAAACCGCACATAAACACAAAGCCTTTGAGCTGAATCATTTTGAAAATATCATAAATACTGTGAACATAGCAAAAGCATACCATACTAACTATGCACTAAGCAGGCAGCATTTAAAGGCAACATTAGACATTCTCAACTCAAAAACTGGGTCAATGTATGATATTCTTTATATACATACATATACATATACAGAATGGCCAATCTTACCAAGATTGATAGCTGTTACTAAAAAGCATTTAACAAACATTCAGAAGGCTCGTTTACACCAAGAATGAAAAATACGTAGTAGATATTGATGCACCTCACTATGTTTTGGAAAAGAGCCATTATGAATATTAGCAGTACTTAATTTCACTCTGTGTAGGTTACTGTACATCACTGCAATGAACAGTGTGGGTTTAAGCTAGGTCTATCTTAAGCTTGGCTCAAGGTCATTTGGGGTTATGCTGGACAAAGCTGATCAATTATGACTCAGCAACTTGGCAGGCTGACTTTCCTGTAGCGGTAACACCAAAAGCTCAGTCACTGCTTCATTATACTTTAAAAACTGATGAAGGATACTGAACCTGATACTGACCGAATTACGTGTTTGATCAGTTTAAAAAGGCACAATAATAACCAGACTCCATTGTGGTGCATAGGCTCATATGTGAATAATAAACTGAAGTAAACCACATTCAGTGTGGTGATAGTACACTGATATGTCGTAACAACACAACATACACATGAAGCAGCAGAAGCGAGACAACACACTCGGTTACCTCAGAAACCGACCTCATTCAGAAAGTTCTGGGAACCTTCAGGGCTCCCATATATGGACAGCTCAAAAGCCAATAATTGCCACTTGTGTTGTAGCCCCTCGAGTATTTTTAGAAGGGGCCGATATCCTGAACATCTCGAGGTTGGGAAACTTAAAACATTTAATAACTGAGTCTGGTTAAAACATACATCATTACATCTGAAGAGAGTATCTGAAGACCACAGCTTTTCGTTGGCGAGACACTCATTTGGTGAGCGTTGCCCAAAATGTTTCTGTTTATTTTGAAAGATACAGGGAACCTAGAATTAGTGCACAAAAGTGTGTATGTGACTGGGTGCCGAGAGGGTTGAAAACGAGCAGATGCCATTCTTTCTGAGGAATGAGAGCAGAGGATAAGAAAATATCCGCTCCGGATAACAAGAATGACCAAAAGCTGTGTTTCTTTATTGTCATATGTTACTTCTCAACCCAACATTAGCTTCTAGTGGAGGGACTACATGCCAATCAAGTCTGCTGGCCGGAGAGTAAAAAGAAAGAAAGCAAATCTCTCAAAGGTATTGTCCTTGGGCCGTCGTCTGACCCTTTCAACTTGAGCCAACTGCATCCTGCGTCCTTGTTCCAAAAAACACAATGACTTTTTCCCCCGCTCAATATATGGGTAGAGGACTAGAGAAAAGGTCTCATTGAATTTCACACGGTGAATGTTCCCGAGGCCGCAGAACTCCATGACCGATGGGCTACTGCAGCAAACAATGGATGAGAGTGAAGAGAAATGCACTTTCAAGGGATTAAACAAGGAAAAGCCTCTCAATGGCAGCGAAGAGAAGAAAAGCAAATTATAAAGCTTATTGCTTCATCGCATGTAGCCAGTCGGACCTTGGCTGAAATGCTAATTGCCTTTCTTTTCAGCTTCGCACACTGAATCGGGAGTGTGTGCGCTTGAGAAAGGCAGGGCACTCACGATTCAGAGACAGACGCGCACACACACTCTAAAGATTTTAGGAGACTGTGTTGTACTCTTTTTTTTTTTGCAACATTGTTTTCTCTAGTTTTTCTTCTTTTCCCACTCTTTTTTTAAAACGCGGGTACTTCAGCCTTCCAGTAGACCGAATCAAGCCCCCATTCAGACAGATAGTTCTCTTTCTCCCTCGGTTTTCCCTCCCATTCCTCATTTAACGAGCGAGAGATGTGGGAAATTTCTGTCCTGGCCTCTTCAATCTGCTGAGTTTGGCAGCCGCAGGACAGATGGCTGGATTGAGGACAGAGCAAATCCCCGATCAAGTATAGCTCCCTCACTGACTCTGAATCAGTGGCTGCGGACCCACTGAGTCTGCAGTAAAGTTTGGGTTCCCACGTTATTGTCCACTGTATCCTTAAAAATGTACACCTGTTCATGTTAATACTAGATCCTATCCTAAATTCAATGGCTGAGTTCAATGAGTGTTCAGGAAACCTTTTTGACAACAATCATTATTTTCACACTATTCTTTAGTGATGCTAGTGATGCATAAATTATACGCTTACCTTAAACAAAAACGACACCAAAAACATAATATCTACAAAACTGACTAAAGCAGCCACAAACAAATTTTTGTTTTACATACATGGTATATTATTGAAATCTTCTCAACCTAACAATGGTAAACATGAAAAATGCCTTTAGATAGCAATAATACTAAATAGACTATGCAGGGACATTTAATGCTGCTTAATATTTTTGACCTCTTAACTCTAACCACCATTTTTGAATACAGACGTGAAAGTCCTAAATTGTTATAATTCATGTCTCATTTACATGGTAATGCAATGTCGGATTTTAAAATGGTTCTCACAGGATGAATTTTGAGGTTTTAAGCATTCAATGGATATATAATTCATGATGATTACTAAAATGTGACTGAGGGACGGGTGACAGATAAGAAGCTAAACGATACTAAACGATGCTAAAAATAACTAGATGGATAGAAGAAAGAAAGAAAGAATTCAAAATGAATGTTTTTAGTTTTTTTATAATCAAAGGAAGAAGTAAGACAATGGCGTGGAATCCTGTGTACACACTAGTATAGATCCTGATCAACAGGTGGGAGGTGGGAAACTGACACAGTCCCAGTTTGTTAAATTCCTCCACTTCAGAAATTCCTTCACCATGACGAACCAAAATGGGGTAAATACTTGCAAGCAAAGGGACAGAAAGCAAGCGAGAGTCTGGAGTGAGGGGGTTGGAGGGGGGCATGGGGGAACACAGATGAGGGTCAGCAGGACATCTCCCCTCAGGGCCCACTGAAGATAACAGACCTCCAGCCTTCAAACTGCTTTATCTTTTGTGAATCAACAAACCGCTTTATGTACAAATCCTCAAAATGTATGCATGATGGATTCAGAGTTACGAGCCGAGTATGGATGAGTACACACTGGCAACTAAAAATGATCCCTGACCAGCATGCATTGTGGCAGGCAAGCTGCTTCACCAGGCAATAGCAAGATAAGACAAGAGGCTCAAGGAAGGGAAACAGGGCTCTATAGATTTGTGGCCCCCTGGGTATTAGGATAAATGCTAAGGAGATAAACAGCCAGGAGGAGGGTCCTTATCGCCCCAACCACATCTCAAGAGGGAGTTATGTAATTACAAAAGTCCTTAAAGTAGTTTCTGAAAGTAAATAAATAAATAAATACAATTAATAAAAATGCTTTTTTCTAGAATTATATGAAATTATATAAAAACGCATAACCACAACATGTTTATTATATACGAAACACATAATAATACCTTAAAGATTTACACAGACATAAAAACTTTATAACAAGTATTAAATTCCAATTCTGATCATTTATCATTAGTCCATTAAAAGATGTAGAAAGAGATCGGTTTCATTTTAATCTGAAAAAAAATGTTAAACTCGTAAACCAAGCAATTGTGTTTTTGTCAGATTACCACAGTTTACCACAGTCAATGATGACATGTAAAGTTCAGATAAATTAGAATATTTTTTCAAACCAATAAGGTTCTCAAATTTTTGACCATAAAAAAACAACAAACAAAAAACACACACTAACTACTTGTTTGTCATAACTTGGCAGGTTGGCATTATTTTCCATTATATACAAAATTTGAATTGTCATTTTGTTTGGTGTCAATAATGGCACAGAAATTACACACGTCAGCCAATGTTTAGCAGAACTTTGACAATTAAACACATCAACCATTTATGCAGGGAGAAGTACAGATTTAATTTTCATTTGAAAAGTGAAAAAGAAAAGGCACAGGAACTTTTTAAGCCAAATGATGGTGACTGATTACACCATCAGACTTACTGGAACGGTCTCAACCCTACGAAGTGTCTCATATGACCACCACAAATCAATCAACATTAAACCTTGGATGGATCAGATCTTTTCTGTTTATTTTAGCCATTTATGTAACAAATGTAACACTATCTACTTTGAGGACAATTGGACCGAATTCCTCAAGAGAACATTCATCAGGCAGAAATCTTGGAAAAGGTCTACAGAATAGCTTGTGGTATGGATTAATGCCCCATGTATCCGTGTTGAATAAATCACATTTAACAGAAGCGAGCAATCAAGCTCTGCGGGGGAGAACACAGTGTTCATGCGTTAAGAGGGCACAGCGTGACTCCACACCATGAAACGGTTTTAAGGACCGACAGTGAAGGTCACAGTTCAAGTTCAATACCCCACAGAAAAAAGGATAAAGCTTTCCTTTTGATGCTTAAAGTTGTTCTATAGAACCATGTGCAATAGAGAATGCATGCACGAGTTACAGAGCGAGTTAAGGGTTTTCACGCTATATTCAATTTGAATAGGAATCAAGCTTGTGATGCAACATTTTGCTGAAAAATATTTAAGAACAAGCTTGCTTATACCACAAGTAATAAAACAAAGTAAGATCAAATGAAGAGAATTGAATTTAAAACGATATAGAGAAAGAAAGAAGAAACAAGAGAGACTGAGCCATATGTAGACCAGTACAAGAACAAAATCAATTTCAGAAAGGTCAAAGAGAAGTGAATGTTGACCAAAGACAAACTCATGAGCAAACGCCATGGCACAATTGTGGCAGATCATGACAAATAATGAGACCTCAGGAATGCTGCTGGATCTGACCATTGCTTCAGAATATCCTGCCATACTTCCATTTTCAGCTCCAGAATAAACAGATTCTGAAATACTGTGCGTAATTTGTCAGCGTACGGCTGAAGATGCATACCGATTAGCATACCAAAAAAGGTCAATGTCTGCCTTTTATATAACATGGCCTGAATCATGTAATGTAGCAAAATCAGTTATTCAGGACAGAAAAAATGGCATAAACTTTTATGTTTCACCTTACAAAATGGAAAACTAGAAAATGAAATGTTTATATATAGAGTGTATATAGAACAACAACAAAGAGCTTTTTATGATTTTGCATTTTTCTGCATAATACTGAACAAAACGCTTGGTTAGGTGGAGTTTAAATAAGCAATAGAACAAAAGACAAAAAATGGACGAGATGAATGGTTTCTCACTGAGAACGGAATTAGGCAATGTATGATTCTTTATATAAACATTTTGCATGAATGACATTGATGGATTGTTACGAGTCAAGTGGTCTACATTTATCAAAATTGAAATTGAATTTAGCCTTGTCTGCGAATGAACTACCAACCCACTCGTCGAAGACCAGTGACATACTCCCACTGTGTTTTTTACTGCTTTGGGTCTGGGGTCTTTGTGTAGCATTTACAGAAGTGAATTCAGTTTCTCCACATGCTCGGTGACATGCGCAGGGATTTTGTTTTCGCAGAGGCCCCAGGCTGGTGGGAACCCTGCTAATTCTGCTAAGAAGGTGTGAAATTAGAAAACTGATTAAAAGTGATGTAAACCTGAAAAAATGCCTCGTATTCACCCGGTTTTTGTTTCTAAATGGATTTTTAAACTGACATTAAAAAGACAGGACAGGTTTCAAACAAACATGAAACTAGCCATTTACAAAAGCACTTTGATTTATCTATTTAAATATGTTAAGAAAAAAAGGTGGATGCATTCAATGTTACAACAATGGAGAAATACTTTAAGATGTTTTAGGTTTCTCGATATCAAAAAAAAGTGAAAAGTTTTATTTAACAAAAGGCTGTTTAAGAGAAATGTAAAAATTTGTATCATCATACCATATTTAAAACACATACTTAAATACACATACTTAATACACATAGAAAACAGTAAATCTCCAAAATATCAAACAAATACTCTATACTGGAACATGTGCGGTTTGTTTTGTTTCAGCTCCAGCTTTTTTGTTTCAGCTTTTACAAGTATGACTTTAAATTCAACCATTTAACTGAAAGCTACTTAATAAAAGCAGTATATCCATGCAGTTTATGTTGGATTTGGAGATACCAAATTCTAAGAAAACGTATATTTTGATCAACAGAAACAATTACAATTCTCTAATATAATATAATATAATATAATATAATATAATATAATATAATATAATATAATATAATATAATATAATATAATATAATATAATATAATATAATATAATATAATAAGCTAACTGAGAACTTCATGTTTGCCATATGGTGATTTATATGCACAGAAACCAAGCAAGTACGTCTGCTTTAATTCAGTGTCTACTTTGATGTTTCACATATCTTTTGTGAAAACAAAATGACAAAATATGGGTGAAATAATGTTCTAGGATCATTCGACGCAACAGATATAATTATGTACCACAGACTTATTATTCTGACCTGTACTAATTAAAATATACAGTATAAATGAATAGGGGATCATACTAAATTATATTGTATTTTTTAATTATTAAAAACGTATTGATGACAAATTGGTAAACCTAGTGGTCTGAAGGATAGTGGCAAAGATTTGGTAAATATTTAATATGACAATTAATTAGTATTTTGGGGCTACACTGTGATCCTTAAACAGAGTATTTTAATGTCATCTAATGATTCTTGTTCTAAATATGTCTGACAAGGGTTTTTGGTATTCAAACTATCGTTACACTGAATTACATGTCCCCTTACAAGAACATATTAGTAACTAAAGTGTACATACTTTGTACACTACCTGTCCTATATCCTACACATACACAAAAAGTAAGTCGTGCCAACTGGTTTGCAATAAAACACTGCCTCAAGAAAATCTGCTCAACACAATTGTGCTTCAGACATACGGAAGAGACGGCTTCTGTTGTCGATGAACAGACTCAGCTGGTCAAGTACAAAGGGAGAGTGCATTAGGAAAGAGCCATTGGGAAAACAATTAAGACAACAAGGCTGTTTAATGAAAAACACAACTAAAACATGTTTCTCTGCCGCAGCATTGCAGTCAATTCGAACAACAGCCTTCCCCATAAAAGAAGACTTGGATAGGCTTGTGTGGTGAGGGAGGTAGCTTCTTCAGCTTTAATGTGTATTCTTTTGTCTTAAGTCCACCTGTCTCATCAAGCAGGACCCTGTGTGGTCCGTTTCCTTGTGGCATCAATCACAGAGCGCTCCATCTGTGAGCAGCGCCTTCGCACATCTCACTGGATTTACTGTTTATATTGCATCCTCTCTGTTTTCTCAACATGTAAGGCCCTATTTAAGGGGAGGTACAAAAACAGGGGCTACCACTGCAAATGTTACACCCAGCCGTGAATCACATGCACTGAATGATGCTCAACTGAAGCTGTATAAGGGGGGTGCAAGAAGATCATTCAATCCATTGAGTCCACAGTGAATCTATTCAGTAGATAAAGGGCGCCCCTAATGAATTAAACACGAAACAGTATAAAACAGACTACCAAAGATGCCAGTTGATGCATTAAAACAGAAGAAAGACTGGATAAAACCGTGTTGAATGTGTCTAGTTTACAATAACTATAATATTGGCCAGTGTGGGTAGTAAGAAAACTACGTCATTTTGATCTTTTGTCCAAATAGGCTACAGGTAATATTATTTCAATTGACTTATGCATAATTAAACTACAGATATATTTCACTGCATATTAATTGTTAGGCCTATAAGGCAATAGCACCCAATAATAGTTGTGGCCACGGAATTTTTTTTTTTTTTAGTCAAAACAGTATAAGATCACTCTTGCGTATAAACAAAGAATTATAATCCAAAAGTAGCCAGATTGTCCTATAAAATATGACGTCACTTGTTTGTTACTGGCAATTAGCACCAGATAACATTTCAGAACTATGACTAATTCACGTAGTGTTACATAAAACTGAGAGAGAGAAAAAAAAATAGTGACACTAAAGTGAGAAGAGCCCTCGTATCATTAAAACGGACGAGGAGAGAAATCACAGTTTGAGTTTCGGATGACAGGGGGCTTCGCGAGCGCGTCCCATCTCAAAGCCCCTGAGTGGGGAGGAGCCCCGCCGACTGTTGTTTTATCTCAGTGGGAGCGCGAGGAGAGACACAAAGCGCGCTGAAGACCCTCACAGTAACCATGGAAGCGCAGGAGAATGGCCTCCCATCCGCAACCGATAGGAATTGATTGAACGTTAACATGTTTATAAACGATTGTATCTGATGTGTTTATTATCACGGGAGGAAGAAAAGACTATCAAACCAATCTGTCATAATTGGCTCAAGGAGGCGCAAGAAAAGTGTACGCGAGTTTAAAGAGCAGTGCGTTCTGACCATAAAGCCAAAGCAAATAGGCCTATAGGAACAATTTTAAAATAGTTCAAATTAAATATTTTGCCCATTATAGGATACGGCTTATTAAGCGTCCATCAGGTAAAAACAAGAAAGAAACCCTGCAAACGTATAATTCCAATATCTCGTGTAGAATGAACAGTTGTAAACTGACCGTTACGCTTTGAAGCCCTTGTGTCGCGCTGACCGGGGAACCCCATTTCACCAAATTGTTGCACAAAACAAGTTATAAGGACATGCAGTGCGATATATAAGTTACTTACCTAACACTTTGTTGTAACACTTCAAGGCAAACGACAAAAGGTCCGGGGTAAATTAAACCGTTCAGCGCTGTGTCCGTCAATGTGATGATAAATACATCGTACTGCGCTTCGACTGATCCTGGACAGAAGTTGTTCTTGAACAGCTCAATCAGTTTGGGTAAGAGAGGGTTTTCTTACAGGGTGCTGCGTGGATTCTCCAGTCCATGCGGTGTGAGTGTGGATGCGCGTAGGCTACAGCTCGACATGCGCTGCCATGCAGTCCGTTAGGCGCTTGTCCCGTCTCAACTAGTGGATTTGGGTAGAGCCCTTGTCTTGTCTGAGCAGGGATGTGCTAATCTCATTAACCTCCGGGCTTGACAGATCGAGGGAACAGCTCCACCCAGCGATCTGTCTTCCTCAGGCGGAGAGGCTATTTGGGGAGGTAAATGCCATTTCTAAAATCAACCTGTGGCTCACCGCTACACTGCAGCTCTCTGATGATTCCCACAAACACCCATGATTAGACAGGACTTTCACTAGCCCACTTTAATACATCAGCCTTGATTTAATAGAGGCTGGTGTATTTTAAAACAGACGTTTAAGTCTAACCTATTTTTGATTTGGGCTACAGTGCACTGTATAAATGAGCCAACCCCCATATTTAATGATGTATTTTCTTAATGACCACTAACAAAATCCATAGACAAAATGGCAAAATTCAAATGCATTCAACATACACTTAATAAAAACAGAGAAATGTGTGTAAAAAATCCATTTAAAATACATATAAAGTATATGTATAAATAAATAAATTAGCCGATGTTGTTTAAATGAAGGATTGCAGAAACACCCTAGATTTAAATGGGTCATATGATTCTTTTTTTTAAGATCATTATTTTGTGTATTTGGTATAACAGATTATGCTGACATGCTTTAATGTTCAAAAAACATTATTTTCAAATACTGCACATACTGCACAGACTGCATAAATACTGCCCCGCCTCTCTCAAATGGTAGTTTTCTACAAAGTCCCTCCTTCTGACAAGTGCAGTCTGCTCGATTGGCCAACTGATCCATAGCATTGTGATTGGCTGAACACAGCAAGCACTCATTGGAAATTCAACACCTCTTTACATAATCGAGAGCATTATCTTTTAAAATAAATGTAAAGACCGTTAATAATTTCCTTAGTTTTACCATCAGTTCAAACCGAAAGAGGAACAGAGTGGTGTGACAGACACAGTGATGAAGCTCATATGTGTTTGGAGTACACAAGCCACGGACGGGATAGCTGACTCCACTGTGTGACCATCTCTCTCTTTCTCTCTCTTTCTCTTTCTCTCTCTCTCTCTCTCTCTCTCTCTCTCTCTTCTCTCTCACACACACACACACACACATGCACACACAAACACACACGTGCATACACATACACGCATTTGAACATTCAAATGCTTAAACTAATAACAAAAGATACATACAACTGATTCAGAAGCGCTAGATTGTCAGAACAAAGTCAGAATAACCTCCTCTCCTAGGTTCATAAAATGCATTGCTGTTCTGTTGTAAGTAATCTTAAAGATTCCGAAATGCATCTGCTTTCAGAAGGCCAAATAAAGTTATTTTGCCTTCACGAGTCTTAACTTTGATAAAGAATATCTCTTTGTATTTGATACATAGTCTTTCCAACTTTACAGATCTTTTTTTATGCACCAAGAGTAACACTCCAAAGAGAACAATTCAAATTTGATCAAATGACCCTTTTAATACAACAAATGCATAATTTTCCAGTACTTAGTATGTTCTCTGTATTTTAAAGTATACCGCACTGACCCTTCTTGGCACTAAGTGTACAAATTCATGACAACATCTACCCTGTTTAACTTCTGGACGATTACCTATTTAACTGCTCTGGTTTTTAATGGGAAGTGTTGCATAACACATGTCCACTGAAGGTTTTTCACCTTGGGAGAATGCATAACATCATTGTCATGTTGAAAAATGCCCAAGAATGCAGGGAATCAGGAGAGAGTTGCATCTTCTGTTTCAAGTTTTTGTATTGCCTCATACAGTGGTGTGTGAGTTCATAACAGCATTGATAATGCATAACTCTCTCACGTCTTCAGCCCTATTCTATATAAGAGCTTTACTACTGAACTTCACTGTGGGAACCAGGCACTTCTCAGTGTAGCCTACTCCTGCTCTAGAAACACCACAACGTTTTAGATCCTGTTAGATTCAAAATGACTGACATGGTCTCATGACATGAGAAAATATAGTAGACGTTACAGAGCACAACCTTGTTTTGAACTTGAGGGAGTCTGTTTGTAGAATGACATTTATGAAACATAAAATAATTACTTACCTGTGGATTTCTCTATTTGATAACCATGTTGCAGCCTTCCTCTGTCATTCATATTGATTCACAATTACTGCCTTGAGCTGGGACTCAACATAAACCAGCATCTCTGGGAGACCCTCAACTGTCCTACACTGGTGGAAACAGAACATCTTGATGGACGTGTGCTCATCACTGATAGCTTTTCTACAACCAGCAGAAAAAGCTTTGTCCAGAAAAGAGCCCCTTCCGGAAGAATCTCAAAGAAAGAAGCCCCAACACAGAGTCTTTACAGTGGGACCTACTGTACAGTAAATACTGTACATAGTTTGTAGAGTATGTTTTTAGCACATTGCTATGTGGTTGTTTGGAAGTTTTTGGTGATTATCAGTGCACTGATTTCAGATGTTGTATGCAGTTCTTAAGCACATTGCAACATGGTTGTTGGTTGGTAGTTTCGTGTGTCCTGGCATGTATTTGCAAAGGTTTCTGATCAGATGTTAGTGTTTTGCTATGCAGTACTCTTCTGTTTTTAGTGTGTTGCTACATTGATGTTAGGGTGTTTTGAGTGGTTGGTTGACTTTGGTTGCTTTTGAAGAGTTAATTTAGGGTAGGTTAGGGTCACATGGTTTGCAGCTTGACATGCTGTGAGGGCTCGTGTGCATCAGCGATGTTGAGCTACGCCACTGGTACTTCACATTTACTGCTAGGGTCACTCATAGTGGACAGATCTCAGCTTAGATGCTAGTCGAAGACAAACCACCTGATTTTGGGCAGTAGCAAATCAGTCCTTCAGGTAAGACCCTCAGCAAGCTATACTGGGGAAGAGATGAAAACTGATCAGAGCTGGGTTTCCCAAAAGCATTGTAAACTTAAGTAAATTGTAGACCCATTGAAACCAATGCACAGTTAACTTACAGTGGCATGCAAAAGTTTGGAAACCCCTTGAAGAATCTGTGAAAATGTGAATGATTTTAACAAAATAAGAGAGATCATACAAAATGCATGTTGTTTTTTATTCAGTACTGTCCTGAGTAAAATATTTTACATAAATTATGTAGTCCACTAGACAAAAAAAATAATAATAATTTTTTTTTTTTTTTTTTTTTTTGTGATTTTTGTTCATAATTCCCTTGTTTGTTCGAAACAGTTAAACTGAGCTCTGTTCCTCAGAAAAATCCTCCACGTCCTGTGGAATCTTTAGTTTTCCAGCATCTTTTGCATATTTGAACCCTTTCCAGCAGTGACTCTATGATTTTAAGATCCATCTTTTTTACACTGAGGAAAACTGAGGCACTATTAAAAGATTCAAACATTCACTGATGCCCAGAAGGAAACACAATGAATTAAGACACGGTCTGTGATAACTTTTTGAATTTGAAGATCAAGGTAAATTGTACAAAATTTGTCTTCAACAAAATAAGGAAAATCTTTAAATTTTTATCCTGTTCAAAAGTTTTTATATTGTGTAATATTTCCTTTTGGAGCATCAGTGAATGTTTGCATCTGTCTATAAGCACTTTTTTCATTACATTAATTTATCACATTATACATATATCATTATTAATAGTGTTATGCTCAGTATGCACATTGAACAAATTGACATGGAATAATAATAATAATTTACTTTTTTCACTGAAATAATAAGAGGGTCATTCCTGGTATGCGGTAACATTTTGGCTTCATAAATGTTGGGAAAAAAGTAACATGATTTTTATGTTTTTTGAATTCACCTACATTGTTCAGACTCTGGCCATGAACATATTCCACCCTATTAGGGACATATAGATAGATAGTTACCACAACATGTTAAGAATGTAAATGTTACACAATAATAAGCTTTTCTTGGATAGTATGTCCCTTATGCCATCTTATTATTTATTTATTTTATTTGAAAAACAATAACAAAACAATTATTGATGGATAGAATATGTCTTAATAATTAAGAACAGGTACTTTTTGTGCCAATTTATGCTAACAGGGTTCTAAATAATAATAAAAAAAAATTGCTCAAAAATATATATATGCTGTTAGTGCTCCTCACCTCACAAAATTAGACAAAAGTATGCCAAACATTTAGCATTGCCATGAAATTATTATGTAAAATGACTTGTCTAACAGGGTGGAAAGGAGCACATAACAGGATGGAACACCAATGTTAACAGGTTCGTTATTAGAATTGTGGAAATTCCCTGTGGGACATTTTGAGCTTAATTAGCCATAGCTCATTAAGTGATCAACATTTTGCTAGCTAACCTTCTACAGATTAACATAAGTTTATAACTATGTCAGATTTGTTTTTAAATTTTTGATAAGACAAACATTGTCCATAATATAGCCTAACAGGGTGGAACTTAAAGAGTGGGACAAGCAGGATAACATTTCAATAACTACAAAAAAAGTTAGGAGGGAGAGTTGAAGCTTACCTCAGTTTGTACAGATGAATTCCAGTGGGAAAAATAAATTATGTCACTTATATAAAATGGTCTCAATGAAATTGCAGTCAGTTTTTGGAAGGTGACAAAGTTGGTACTAACAGGGTGGAAAATGATTTCAGGGACACAATTATTGAAGAACATTGTAAAAAAAATAACCATATTTTCAAATGATTTATATGTATGATTAGAGACAGTTTAGCCTAGTCTATAACATAATTAAAACATTTAAAAAAAAAACATTTTATGGTTTATATTTTCTTGTGGAAGTTGACTACTTTGCAATGAGGACATAATAAAATGTAATGCATATATCAATGAAAAGGTATGTCAAATACAAAATAATATTTATAATTTCTATTATCCCCTTTTAAGTGTTAAAGAAGACCTAAATATACAATTTAAATCATATCTAATAAATATGTGATTAATTTGAGAGAAAATATGATTAAATAAATAATTGGGACATAAAAGTCACTGTATAACAGGAATAACCCAAGAATAAGAATAATCATCATCTTTATACGTACCCGAAGTTGTTGATGATGTAAGGGAAACGCAGAGCGATGTCGATGATGTCAGTGCGTGCTCACGCTGTCTCTGTGTTGACGTGGCTTCTCAGTCTGTCTCCAGTAATCCAGCAGTTGAAGTAATGAGGCACATAGCGGAAACTGGAGAATGCTATAATCACTAAAGTCAAGCGGACCACATTCGTTTCTCAGGTAAACCGCACCAAAATGATAAACAGAAGATTATCTAGTTTATTACCTGAAATCGAAATGGATAGTAAATCACCGTTTGTTGATCTAAAGTTGGTTAGCATCATTAGCACGAGATCATTGACCCTGTTTACCAAAGATGATTTCAGGGTGCTAAGTATTGTTGAATAACAGGGTGATATGTTTACAGGAATTGCGTTTCTATTACTATTTCGTTTATTTATTCTGATGATATATTAAAGTTCTGTTGCGTAACGCTGGCTAAAATAAAATGCTAACTGAGCTACTTAGCCTTTTTTTATAAACCTTATAAAGTGATTTTATTCAGTACTCCGAAGTTAGCTGTTTAGCGTTTACTTCGTGTGCTTAAAAACTGTTAGGTCAGATGTCTTGGTTGTTTTCTTGAAGATAAAACGTGTATGTTAATCGTTTGAAGTCATGTTTACATGCTAATACATGTGTAACGTTAGCTGCTAGTCAGCGCTACCTGCGAGTGTCAGGCCACGTAAGAAATCCAGTTCACATGGAAAAACTGGTTAATATTTTTTGCGGTTTCAACATAAATTAGCTAGTAAAAATTCCTAAAATAGCTTCTGTCAACGTCGTCCAAGGTTGAATTTGGTTTTATCAGCAGTGCTAGCTGTTAGACACTGCAGAGTATGCCAAATAAGATATCCGTGCTTATCCAATTTTTCCTAACCTCAGCTATTTCCAAGTAACGTTAACCTCATAACCACCAAACAGAGTTTGTGAAGCACACACATGTCCAACAAAAACTTAGTTCATCTGCCTTTTGTTCCTTTTACAGTGAAAAATGACAGGAAGGAACCAGCACAATGGTTTCCAGTTTGCAACCACAGTGCAGCCTCCCACAGGTGGTCACATGTCTGCTTTTGGACACAACTCAGAGACTGACTACTCCGAGGAGGATGGAGAGACCTTTGAGCTGCGTTCCAGAGGCAGGGAGAGGCATCGCAGGAGCACATCTACAGATCGCAAGGACGATATTGTCTACTTGATACGGGACATAAAAGAGGGAGATACGCTGATCAGTATTTCTCTGCAATATTTCTGTACTGTAAGTCAGAGTTCCCTTGTTGTTTTTCTGTTTCAGTATGTTTATAGAAATGCAACAGGCATGACCATGAAATCTTATGTGAATGTAAAGTATATTGTTGTATAACATTATACTTGAAATCTAGAATAATAATTTTATTAATTCAACGTAAAAATGTAATTTCTAAAGGGACAGGTTTAGTCCAAAAATGAAAATGTTGTCATTGCTCACCCTCATGTTGTTCCAAACCTGTAAGACCCTGATTCATCTTAGAAACACGAATTAAGATATTTTTGATAAAATTTAAGAGCTTTCTGACCCTCCATAGACAGCAAGGGTACTACCACAGTCAAGGCACAAAACCATAGTAAGGACATCAGTGGTTCAACCGTAATTTTAGGAAGCTACAAGAATACTTTTTGTGCCCTAAGAAAACAAAAATAATGACTTTATTAAACAATTATTTTCCTCCGAGTTACTCTGGCACCATTTTGGAGAGTACGATGATGATATTTTGGTTTCCTCTGAATGTAAACAAAGTGCAGCACATGCGTGTTTTGTGTCAGTTCTACGTCATCAGACTATACCTGGAAAAATAATGATCTGATTAAACACTTACGTATCAAGTTTTGGCAATTTCTGCATAGTGCAGATGATATTTAATTCGTAAAAGTTGAAACTTCGGTATTAAGAGATCATACGGCTATAATGATTAAAATCAACAAAGGTGGTCCTAAAACAAACTATTTGAAATTAAATGAAACCTTGTTAAGAGAATGAACGGTTATTGTACCAATGTCCTTACTACGTTTCTGTGCCTTGACCGTGGTAGGACCGTGCTGTCTGTGAAGGGTCATATTCTTGGATTTCATAAAAAATATCTAAATTTATGTTCTGAAGATAAATGAAGGTTTGGTTGAACTATCCCTTTAAATCCCCCCCCCCCCCCCCCCCCCCGCAGTCACAAATTTTGTCCCTTAAAACTTGTCTTCGATAATCAAAGTTATGTCTTTTGTGTTACTTTTTAAATATGGGCTGAGCTTGCTTTTTTGTTTTTTAACTTAAAGTTATATTTTTAGCAAACGTGAAAGCCCTTTCACACCAAAAAGTGAAAGGAATAAGCCTCGGGCTGAAGGAAAAAATCCACGTCCGTACTGTAGAACACAAGTTGTTTCAACACACTTTAGCAATATTAATATTAATAAAAACAAAAACAATGATGCATAAATGTTAGTTTATCTAAATTTTTTGCTTATTATGGTTGAATTGGAATATTGAAGGTCAGCAGCAAAGACAGTGGTTAATAAAATGGGATTAAATACATAAGATATTGGTGTTAACATTTTATTTGGCAGTTTTGCGTCATAGTCATTACTTGTAATGCGTTACCCCCAACACTGATTGTAACTTTACACCTTTACGTCATTGAGGAGAGGTGGATCTATGAATATGCAAACTATTTCCATCTCCACTCGTTCACACAAGCCAAAACCTACTTCATTTTCCCTTAGTTAGAAAAAGTAATAAATGCTGTGGTAAACGTTACACAGTGGCAATCTTGGACTAATGGTTATCGCTGTCGTTCATTGCAGTTTTGAGAATTAATTAATGTATTTCAATTATAGCCTAGAAGGTGCTCTCCCCTAATAATCACAGAAAAGTTGTCACTGGTCTTACTTAGTTCTGAACCTCACAACGTTCCATTGTAATCCGTAAAGCTATACACTGTACATTATTGATTTTCATTCTTGTTATCTCAGGTTGCAGACATAAAGCGGGCCAACAACCTTCTAACTGAACAGGACTTCTTTGCTCTGCGTTCCATAAAGATCCCTGTGAGAAAGTTCAGCTCATTCACAGAAACCCACAATACCACTGCCCACAAAAGCAGCTCACCAGGCTGCACTCGTCGAATCTCAGAGATCATGATTTCTGGAGCTTCCTTAGATTCCACATCCTCTTCCTCATCTGTGGACAGTGTGGAGTGCTTCCTGCAGGAGAAGGACAAGGACATTCAACTTCTCATCAAGTCATCTGACCCTTCCAGGAGCGGCCTGAACGAGGTTGTGTCCTCGCTGGAGCAGCCGCTTTTGGGAGACCCTGAGCGGAGACCCGCCCAAAAGAAAGACCCATACTATGGCGCTGACTGGGGAATGAGATGGTGGACCGCAGTTGCCATCATGTTGGTCGTGGGCATAGTTACACCTGTTTTTTACCTGTTATACTATGAAGTTTTGATAAAAGCAGATGTTAGCAACCATACTACCATTGACTCTATCAGGCCTAGACCAACACAGGCAGCTGCTGCTGAGCCTCATGGGTTACCACGGACCAGTGCTGCCTCTCACCTACAGCCTGCTCCTAAACAGCAACATTTTAAGCATGAACAGGAAACATAACGGGGCACTTAAAATCACCAGGAATTGATTTGGAGAGATTAATGGAAGGTAGAAGCGGAACCACATTTTAAGTTAAATTAACTGAAACACGTGAGAGAATCGAGTAATCATGAAATGATTCCAGTCCTGTCAGCAATTGTCCTTGATGCATTTTGCAGTTGATTGCTGGTTTTGTTTTGTGTGTGTCCCTCATGAGCCAGTGTATCTCTGTACCTTTATTAAGCTCGTAGTTTGCATCAATGGCAAACAGATGATATGTTGTGTAGGATATTTGCTGCCACTGTCTGGTTGTCAGGGAAATAAACATGGTAATTTATTTTAGAAAATGTAGAATCCAGATTCAGTATTGCAAATGATGGTATAAAAAAAAAATTTGAAAAGTTGCTGGTTTTAATTTTTTTTTTTTTTTTTACTTTGCTTGTGAAAAAGAAAAAACTTAATGGAACCATAATGGATTCCTGTTTTTTGTTTCTTCTAGCAAGAGCACAGGGATGATTTGTAAAAGATTCTCAGACATGTTAGATTCCATTGAAGTAGCAGAGATGTAAGCATTTCTATGAAACATGGAGTACACTAATGACATTTGAACAGTATGTGCCTTCATCCTGTAGATGCAGGTTGAAAATAAAGGAATTATTTTAGTATCAGAATCTCCTAATTTTTAAGCTTTGAATTTTATAATCATTTATATTAAATGATACCATTATAGACAATCTATATAATTAATCTGAATCTTATTTTTATACCTATGAAACTGCTCTTTGAAGACATGAAGTGTATCAATTAAATCTAGTGCCTTTATATAGTACATACCTATTAATACATAATTCTTCTGCATGCTATGATTTAATGTTTTTTTTTTTTAATTGAGGGTATTTATTTATTATTTTTTTTTGCTAGTAAGTGGCTTCATCCATGTTGTCATCACTTCCTCCCCCGTAATCATCACCATCTTCAAAGTAGCTTGCTATGTAGTCATTTTCCTATGAGGAAAAAGAAAAAATTATTTGAACATGCATATGTTATTGATTATTCAAACATGACTGTCATGTACTAAAATACTCTGTGCTGTCAAATCAGTTGCTTTTAGCTTTGCACAGACACATTTCGTTTTAAACATTCACTATTTAAATGGATCATTGGATGCCCAATTTCCACAAGCTGATATGCTTCTTTAGGGTCTTAATGAAAAGTTTGTAACATAGTTTGGCTAAAATTTCTCAGTGGTAGAGTAATACAACGCCATTTATACCCGGTCATAAACAGCTCAATCTACTGTATGCAGTTTTACTGCATTCCACTTTAAATGCAAATGAGCTCTGCTGACCCCGCCCCTCTCTTTCAAGCCACTCTCAGAGAGGCGGTTTACTTTAACTGCAGTCGTCATAGAACTCCCTAATTCGCACATTATTAGGAAAGGTGATTTGCAAAGATGCATTAAAAATAAAAAAACCTTACACACGAACAGAGACAAATTTACGTAGATCGGGGGTGCATTCACTTCAGAAACAAATGTAATCCACTGCAGCTTCAGGCTCTGATGTCGGGAGTAAATGTGTGTGTGTGTTTTTATATATATATATACAGTGTTGGGTATAGTTACTTTGGAAAGTAGTTAGTTAGGTTACAACGTTACCATCAATTAAAAGTAATCAGTTATGATACAGCGTTACCTATTCATAAAAGTAACGCGTTAGAGTACTCATGCGTTACCAAAAATTAAAAGCCGTTTGCAGCGGCTCACACATGACAGACACAGCCCCCGGCCCCTTTAAATGCACCTAGAAGTCGTGACTCCCGACAATGAATAACGTCAGTCATCCGACTAAATTAACACTGCAGGATAACAATAACAGGAAAGACAGTCAGCAATCGGCTATTCCACATGGCGTTTTATTTATTTATTATCACAGAACATATTATTAATCAAAATTCGCACCTAACGTTACCCAGCCCGGGTAGCCTAGGCTACTGTATATTATGAGCACCAAAAGATAACTCCTGATTTTTCTTTAACTTTAAATAATGCAGTTAACAAAGTACAAGTATGCTTACTTGTAAACACAACCTTAAACAGGCTTGCAGATTTAAATCCATTCAGAAATGATGAACAACCAGCCAGCCAATGATCTAACAGAAATTAACAGCTGCCTGTCAAACAAAAATGATAACAAACCGAATTAAATCCTTCATTGCCACACAGGCAAATGACAAATCGCTTAATAGCCGAACTAATTATTATTAAAGTGTCACTCACAGTCACAAGCCTAAATTCGCTTTAACACAGTCCTCTTACATTTACTCTTCAAAGTAGTGATTAAAACGTAGCGTTAAATTTGAGGTAGAATTTTTGGCGGTCGACAGAAGCTTTTCACCAAAGCAGAGTGTGCATTTTACCGTTATGTTATTTTCTTTTTCGTTGACAAATTGAAAATAATGTGCGTACTTTTATAAACCAAACGCTGTCCTCTCTGCTATCTTGCCGGGAGTTCAAAAAAAAACACACACACAGGGTCAGGCGCAGGGCACAGACGCATCACAGCCATTGACTTTACGATCACAGAGCTTCGGCTCCGCTGATATTGTACATCCGCAGGTGGCACAGTAGACCTAGGACTACTGTCTGACAAAAAGCAGGCTGCAGTCGGGATTTTCCTTTCCTTAAAATAACGGATTACTTTTTTTAAAAAAATAACGAAGTTACTGATTACTTACGCACGAAACTAAGCGTTAAGTTACAAATTTCAGGAAAAAAGTAATTAGAGTACTCTAACGCGTTACTTTGTAACGCGTTACCCACAACACTGTATATATATATATATATATATATATATATATATATATATATATATATATATAGATAGATAGATAGATAGATAGATAGATAGATAGATAGATAGATAGACACACACACACAAGGCGGGTCTAAGGTAAGATGCTAGTCAAGTCTGCTGAAACGCCACTGTCAAGTAAACGCTGCTCTGCAAATCACGCACATGATGGAATTTACCGCTGATTAGAGACCTGTCTTTCCTGACAAGATGCACATAAATTATTGGTGGATATATATTGTGCACCCCTAATTTAACTAGATAAAAAAAAAAAAAAAGGCTGGTTAGATTTTGAGCATTATAGGGTGAATATGTACACACAATGCAAACACACATTTCAGTTCAAGCATCTTGTAAAAGTGCATTTCGCATCCGGTGACTCCTTTAAAGAGCCAGTAAGATGAAAATTCTAAGCTTCCTATCACTGTTTATAATACAATACACCTGTACAATAGGTTTAAATCCATCAAAGGTTAAAAAACATTGTCATTTTGTCAAAATATCATTTTAAAATTACCTCAATTCTCAGAGATCCCCAAACGGTTCGCGCAAAGCTGTTCAAAAGATTCAGTTTCCTTAAACCCCACCTTTCGGTAGCATACTGTGTTCTGATTGGTCAACTGACATAGTCAGGTTTGATTGGTTGTTCCGCACACAACTTCATTTTAAACAATGCATTAGCATCTTTTTGGGGTGAATTAGGTCTTATTCCTCTCATCGCGAAGCAAACAGTAAAATAAAAAACTTGAACAGTCTCGCTGCTTTTTCTTCTGTGTGGTCGTATTCAAGCCGCGCGCTTCAGTTTGAATCTGAATAACGCGTTCAGCGCGGGGGCGTGTTCACATTAGATATAATGAAGGGAGACGTGAAAAACGTACATCACGTTGTTTTCATATGGATTACTTTATCACAGAAAATCTGTTAGCAGCACTTATTTAGTTTTAAAGAAGACATGTCAAGCTTTCTATAGATATCGCTCTCATGTCTCTTCGTTGAGTATTCACGGAGTTACACTTCATTTTAATGACGTGTTTGTACATGAAGATCAGTGCAGAAAAAAAGGCTGCAGACAGCACACATACTGATAAGACGCTCGGGAGAAAACAGACACATAACTTCATAATCATACTTCGCTTTGTGATTCGGAGATGCTCGTTGGTCTAAACAAGGTTGGTAATGAACCCTCTTTTATGGCCATTAAAACTTTGAAAATCCCGCCTTGTACTCACCGAGATTAGAAAAGCAGTCATCAGTGAAATGTTGTGAACACAACAAAAGGGATTTGTTGTACTGCTCTGGTATTGTGGTAAAAATGAATTTTAGCCATTGGTTCTTCTGATCTTCATTCTTTGGCAGTGAATATGCTAGTGGATCTGTCGTAGAGTCAGTTGGTTGTTCTTGGAGATAGCGGGTTAACTCCGTGTCAGCGCACGCTCTGATCGGTAAAGGGGCAGAGATTTCAGACCTCCGTTTATTAAGGAGATGTGTCACAAAACTCATCATCCGCGCCACAGTTTTTTGAGCAAATTTCAAAGCCGCACCCGTCTGTTCTAGAAAGGATGCAGCAAAGATATTTAATGCTAATGTATGAGGCATAGGCCTACGCTGAGTTTCATTTACGATGAGATGCGCTCTAGTTCACAGTGCAGTGCAAGTGAACGCGGCGCGCTGGTGCTTCCATGTCACGGTTATCATTGTCTGCTATATTTGCTTTTTATTTATTAAAATACATGCAATTGGTTGATGAAACATTTATTAAAATTAAGATAAAATTTGTACAAAACGAAATTCGTTTTTAAGAAAGGTTTTCTACAAAGCAAAATTTAATGAAGTGGTAAATATGTCTGACGATTTACAAAACTTCATTAAGTGGTAAAAACCATGTTTCCCGATATATTGCGGATCTTATGATCCTATCTAAAAATGAAAATAATTTTTGATAAAAAATGTTTGTAAAAAATATTTTATTAACACGGTTTTGCCGGTTATAGAGTTCTAATGACGGTGTTCAACTATAACCGCCGGTCTCACGGTTATATACTAACCGTCACACCCCTACTCCTAGTGACGTACATAGAGATGGGCAAAAGATTTGAAATTTATAACGACTCGTTTCAGCGATTCAGAGTCGACTCCTTACTTTAGAAGCCAATAACTTTATAAATCGTGTACTTTTTGGTTTAATTACTTTGCACATTGTTTACACTGATGGACAGCTACATCATACACTGTAATACGGGTAATTTTTGATTTCCCATCTGTGTGGCTCTTTAAGTGTTATAGTTAGATTAAGGTTTCACTTAAAATACATTTTGGTTAAATTTTCATGTACAACATGTGACAGATGGATTTGAGAAGGAATGGTTAAACCTTAAAAACCTTTTACCTCTTCAAGCTCTTCATCATATTCTGCTTCAATTTCTTCTTCTTCCCCTTCTTCCCCATCTTCCTTCTTCCCTCCCTCTGCTTCATCCTCCTCATCTGATTTTACGTCTCCCTTCTTTTCAAGTTCCTGAAAAACAAGCGCAAATGAGACAACATCATATTCCAAATATATATAATGCAGTTAATTTAATAAGTTTAGTATGTGATGATCTACAACATGAACGTACATCAAGTTTATTCAACACTTCCACCTTGTCCTTACTTGAGATCTTTGCATTTTTCGTAGTATCTGTAAATATTTAAATCATTTACAGGTTATAAAAAAAATGCTGTTTGTTTAGTGATGGGTTTCTGAATATTTGAAATGACCTCTTTTCTTTTTAATAATCTTCTTTTGTGGCTTCAGCTCCTTTGGAAGACGGTTCCAATCTACAAAGGAAGTTTATAATTTGTCTGAAATTAGCCAATTTAAATAATAATCACAAGTTATTCCTGTATTACCTGGTGTCCAGTTATCATCTTCAATTCTTTTAATTTCTCTTGTGTATTTCTCCTTATACCTCTCCACATCTGTGAATTATACTGATGAGCACATTGGCAAACACTTAAAAAAAAGAAAAAGATCACTTCTAAATCTCTGACTTTTCATATTTTACTTTTAGATTAGATTAGGTTCAACTTTAGTGTCATTATGCAGAGTACAAGTACAGAGCTAATGAAATGCAGTTAGCATCTAACCAGAAGTGCAAGAATATAGTGTTTTATATACATAATAATGCAGAGTAAGGGTAGCTATGATTTACAGAATGTACAGTGGAGTTGCTATATACAGTATTAAGCAGAGTATGTTCAGAATATAAATAAGAATGCAATGTAGGATAATTATATATACACACATTATGAACAGCAGCATGTAGGGTTTTATGTACATTATGAACAGCAGCAATAATAAATACAGTTGAATGAGTGCACAAGATTGTACACTCAACCAACTATATGTAATATTGTAAAAAAAATAATAAAACAATCAAATAACATGTCACAACTATTTTCAAGATTATACTTTCCCTAATCAGTTATACTATTTCACTTAAACGTAGTTAAATAGATTTAATGTCTTCAGGCCACTGTTAAAACACAACATTGCCCTCAGTGCTCTCACTCATAGTCATCCACTTTTACAATATGATTATCTCAGAAATACTAATACCCCAAGTACGAAGCAATAGGTATTATATGTTACCAAAATTAAATAAAGGCTACTACTCACCTCCCTTTCCTGCATGGGGTTTTATGTTAAATGGGAGATCTTTCATTCGTCCTCTCATCTCTTGTTTCAAAGCTCTCATATAATCTTCATCCTCTCCAGCTTTCAAAGGCACTGGTTTATATTCAATTTGCTGAAAACGAGCGCAGAATTATATACCAGATGATGTGGTGCATAGGCTATGAAGAAGAAGACAACTCACTGGGAAGAGTGGAGTTGGCCCTCTTTGGGTTTCTGGCATGGACCCTCTGGAGAGACCCAGGGCCTCGATGTTGAAAGTGAATGCTGCTATTCCTCTGCCTTTTCCAGCCATTTTGGCCAGTCAGATATTCCTTATATTTCCTGTGTGATCGAATTGCTGATAACATATCAACTGGCCAAAGTATAAAAATATTGACGTTGTTTTCGGACATAATTACTGGTGGCGTTGTAAACGCATTGCGTCGTGGTAAATCACGTGACGCGCGTTCTTTTTTTGGCGTCATGTTTTGTTAAACCTAAAACGCGCCATTTTTTTATCAAATGCCATCGCTAATAATATTTGGTAATAGACTTCGCTGGAGGAAGATTATCTTTGGACAATTAACGTTACTTCAAAATCTCAACGTTATCATGTTGCTTCAGTAGACGGGAAATCATTTCGTATGGATTATTTTTATAAGATTTTGGAAATGAGGATCCACTGCGTTTGAAACATGTAAGTTACGTTACGTGGGTGAGAAAATAATTGGCAACATCCAGCATTTCTTTAAAACTGTACCATTAAGGCAGCTGGACGCGTTGGAGCAACAGTTATTTGAGGTGCAATTGCTTACCTTGTGCTATCACGGCCTTTGAACTAATATAAAATGAGTACCTGCCTGTATGCAATTAAATAGTATTTTAGATTGTTAATATGCATGACTTGGGTGGTGCCTATTGCCGCATTGACCAATAGTATTTCGACTCTCCAGCACGTCATGTCGTTACTGTCGATGACGTGCTGCGCTTGCGGAACAGGGTTCAGCGTCCTTTCTGCAGCTGCAGCAGCTAGGATTTGAAACCAAAATTATAGGTTAACAGCCATATATTTAATCTTTTATGCAATAATAACCTCTTGAATGTATTGGAGATGTCTGCGACTGACTGGTACGCGCATAAGTCGCTGGAAAATGGCATGTTTTGGATCCAGGAGCGGTTTTATGAATCGGGGAACAGGGCGAATATCTGGCTCATACGCGGGTCCCATCAGGACGTGGTCATAGATACCGGACTGGGTTTACGGAGTCTGCCCGAATACATCAATAGTAAAGGGCTGCTAGGGGACGATTCAAAGCGCAAGAACCCGCTTTTAGCTATTGGCACGCATGTGCATTTTGATCATTCGGGTGGGCTGCATCAGTTTCAACAGGTGGGCGTGCACAAGGCGGAGGTGGATGCTCTGGCTAATGGGGACAACTTCGAGACAGTGACGTGGTTATCTGACCGCGAGATCGTGGAGGATCCATCGCCTGGATGGCGAGCAAGACAGTACAGAGTCAAGGCGGTCACACCAACACATATATTACAAGAAGGTGGGCTATTATACAGTTTGCATGACTATAATATTATTGTAATGCATACAACACTAAATATGTGTGTGTGTGTGTATATATATATCTTTGAAGAAACACTATTGCATAAATTACTCCAGAATACCGATGCATACGGAATTGCATGACTTCATTCTGGACAGCCTTGCATAATATCTTTGAAGAGCTCTTGAAAAAGATCGAAACAAATCAGATCATGATTGACTCACCAGAGGCATGTCAGTGGTTAGTGAAAAGCAAGCCCACTGTCTAATGTGGCTTCATTTCCTTGATGGTAAAAACACCATTATAGTGGACTATTGGCAGAAACTCAGCAAAATCAGAGTACATCATACGTGACTTCCTCCCCATAACTCTCTGTGAATGGACTGTTTTGCAGTGTGTTGTGCTACTGCATATGGATAGATATTCAATAGATGTTCAGTTCAGATGTTCATGTTTTTTTCATGTCAGTGCATCTCCAGATGTTAAGGTGACACACAGAATGTCTACAGTGTGTATTGTGTTGTATTGTACATGTTTAAATAAAAAAATAAATGAAATTAAATTCATGCATTTAGCAGACGCTTTTATCCAAAGCGACTTACAGTGCATTCAGGCTATCATTTTTTTTTTTTTTAAGTATATATAGTTAAATTTAAATACAGTTAAAAATGTATGCTTAGCTGAAAACATTTAATCAGTAAGAAAGTAGTCTTTGTGAATGCAGTCAAAATAAATTATTATATCTGGATTCTTATCCAGTAATTGACTGTAAAAGTCATGGAAATGATATCTCAGCTGTACTAATTATAAATGAACCCTTACCTCTGCATAATATACCTCACAAATCCTTCTCTGCTTCATAACTTGTGCATCAGTCGATACAGCTTCTGCTGTGTCAGTGCTGCAATGCAGTGACAATATCCAGTTCCCACATTTCCTTCCTTTCCTCCTTCTCCAGGCGACGTTATCAACCTTGGAGACCGACAGCTTACTGTTCTCCACATGCCGGGCCATTCCAGAGGCAGCATTTGTCTCCATGACAAGGAGAACAAAATTCTGTTCAGTGGAGACGTGGTCTATGATGGATCCATGATTGATTGGCTTCCCTACAGCCGGATAAACGATTACATTCGTAGCTGCGAAAGGCTGGTTAAGATGGTCGATAAAGAGGAGATTGACCAGGTCATGCCTGGCCATTATAACACTTTTGGGAGCAAGCGTCTACACCGGTTAGCCTCCAACTACATCGCTAGTGCCGGCGCCTGCCACAGAGCCTCCACCTGCTTGGTGAAGTCCTTAGCCAGCCTGGCACTTCGAGCCTCCAACTCGAGAAGTGCCTGCTAGTAGTGATGGAAAGGACTACTATGCAACAACATGTCATTGCAGACCTCAATATATGAAAACACTGAGCAATACAGTGTGCTAATGATATACAGGATACAATTTGATAATATTATTTGTGATCAAGGATTAAAATAATGAAAAAAAGCTGCATAATATCCATCAAAGCATCAAGAAGAATAGTAAACATTGTCATGTTTTAAAGGTGCTGTTTGTAATTTTCAACAATAATGTGTAGAGATATCTAAAGGACTAAAATAAATAAATAAATAACTAGTTAATAACCAAGTTAAGTGCAAATCCAGCACCACGGCCCGTTTCATTGGTCAACTCAATCAGACAGACTTTACTGATGCAATTTAGAGTTAAAAAAAAAAAAGATCATGTATTGGTGCAGTTTAGATTGTGACAAAGTTAATTAATAATATATTATAATAATACATTATAATGATATTAGTATTATAATAATTATTTTATCTTATTGCTTTTGCTTCAGTTTTCATTTTTCTTTTAGGTACCAGTACTATTGTACCATTTTTAATTATTATTATTATTATTATTATTATTATTATTATTTTATTTATAACTCAATTGGGAAAAAAAAAACTATATATATATATATATATATATATATAATGGTTTTGGACTCCATATTCCAGGATCAAATGTTTGGAGAAACTTCTTATTTTGACTCAGTATTATTTTTTTAATTCCATTTTGGTCACTAATGATGTGGAAATTACACACTGCACCTTTCATAAAGATTATCATCATACAAAGGTTTCCACAGGTAAAGATTTGGTATGTCTAGAGATAAATAAATAAAAAATCCCTCGTAAAACACATTGTAGCAGACATAATCTTCCAGTCACCTCTTAACGTAATCTGATCTGTTTCAGATGAATTGGCTTTGAAGAGAAAGCGATGAATTGAAAAAAAAAAATGGGAGACAAGATATATTAGTAGCCAACTGTTGACTTGTTCTCTATGGCAGTATCTGCATGAGATATTGATGTAGCACAGCATGGATCCAGCGTCATTCTATTATTCTATAGGCTCACAGTGAACTGTGTTGTGTGTGTGTGACCGAAGTGCGTTTTCTAGAGTACAAACAAAATCATGATCTTTCAGCGGCAGTCATATTAGTCCAGAAAACTGACTAGCCTTTACTGAAAGATGCTGAACAATGATTTTTGTTTGGTTTAGTTTCATAACACTGCCTCCATACTAGTAGTTGCTGTGTGCTTCTTTGCAAACTGCACAATGACTTTGATTCATTTGTATTAGTAATTTTTATATTGAAGCACATAAGTCAACGTGGGTGACCGTAGGTAGTTCGTGAAAGCCAAATGTTGTTTTTCCCTCTCAATAATTCACTGCCTTAGTTTAATCTGACAATAATTCAAAGGGCCTCCTCTTTAGTGTTCAAAAACATATTTTGTGAGTTTATGAAAGGAAATGATGTATAAAATGAGATGATGGTGGAGCTGTGAGAATGGCTAACATCAAGTCACTCATTTAAGTTGCCAAACTACAAATATGCTGCTTGACATTTTTTATGTAATTTTCATAATGCTGACATGTGTTTGTGTGAATGTGATGGGTAGCGATATAATATATCTATTCTGAATCTACAGTTGAAGTGAGCATGTACAGTATATGTGCACTATGTTTCTGCTCAGGGATCCCTTGAATCCAGGCAAAATGAGCAGAACTAACGCTATATTTAGTGCATCTTGGAGAGTAAACAAACAAATATCTCACAATGCCTTGATAACAACTGTTTTAATGCCCAGGCACCTGTTTAACAATATACTCACTTTCAATTCTGTATACATTGAGTCTTTGTGTTATTCTTCTCTTTCTGTGTTTGTTGATATTATTTAATTTGTAGTTCTGCAATGTGTCAAGAGAGAATTTCACTATTCTATTGGTGTTTAATACCCCTGTGAGCAAAAGTATTACAACCACAAGATGGAGACATTGACCCTGTTATGCCAGCACGTTTCCAGTCACATTGGAAATACAGAGCTGAAGTAGAGGAGCATCAAACTAAAGTCAGTGATATTTGGCAAAAGTCCCTCCTTTTTAAAATTCCCCAAAGAAGTTGGCACTTCCTTCGTTTTAAAAACTTGACATTTTCTCACATATCGCTAACCGCAAGCCTTATCCCCTTAGGCTAGTCATGATGGATTGGATGTGGCATTAATTTCCTTACAAATCTCTTGAAATATTTTTTGGGCCAAGTTTTGTTCTGGCAGTGTGTCTTTTGAAATACATACGTTTGGCAGTCACAGATCTGGTTGAAATTCCTAAGTACTGTTTGACACGGCTTTCAGTCAGGGTGAATTGATGGCTGCTGACAGATGGCTAATTATATCCAGGGGACTATTTGTCTGACTTGACCTACAAGACGTGGTTACTGTTATTTTTAAAGGTGATAGGGCTCCAATGAAATGATGGAGTTTCCATGAGAAAAACGGAACCGGCTCTGTTCGCAAACAAGCTTGATTAGATTTTGGTCAGCTTACATGACGGACTTAGAAATGGATTTTTGTCCTTTTGGCTTGAATTCTCATACTGTGGATATTCCGCGTGGTTTACATCAAAGACAGTGGAGATTTGCTGTAATATTTCAGCGTGGTATTGATTTTGTATGGAATAGCCGCAGCAGGCTTTTTGCGTGAGTCATATGTAGGCCGATTCCTGGACCTAGAAAACAATGAAAAGTATTATTGACCCTAAAGTTGACAACTGAACTAAAACCGTAAACATGGAAAGGAAAGACCAAACAAATGTTGCATTGTTTCTAAACATCTCTTCATGGACCTACAATTGAACTATAATGTCGTCTTGCATTAGTGAATGTGATCGAGAGCCTGTAACTAACGTGCCAGATTTCGTCAACTTTTCTCCCCTCCCGCTGGCTGTTTTTCCCTCTAACCCCACTTCAGTAACAAGACATTGTATCCCGCAGGCAGCCAGACGGACATTTGATGCGTGGTCGCCGCCGGGGAAGCGTTGTTTGACATTCAGCTGCTCCCTACATTATCTGCTAATTGACAGCCCCTATCTGCCCTCCGGCGAGCCAAGATGACACGTGTGGGAAGGACCGAGTTGAGGGGGGAATAGGGAAGTGCCAATCACCACCAGATTATCATGAGCGAAAGGATGGTAATGGAGCCTTAAACTGACCTGGCTGCTGCAGGTTTTGTGGGTTAATGGTTGATGGTGCAACAACACCAATATGATGACCTCTTCTTCCAAAGTACTACACAAATACTTTGTCTTTCAGATCTGAGATGTGATTGAGGTCTACGAGACCGTAAGGTGTTCTGTTTGTCATTTTAAAGTCTGCATGAAATGAAAATTCACCCTATCTATTATATAAACACATACTATTGATCTAAATGATTACTCTATGCAAATGTTTTATTTATTTTTTTCCTCGCAGATATTCCAGTAAAACTACAGACTTCTCTCTGGTGACATATGACAGACTTCAGTCTGCTTAAACCCGTCCCTTTCTTACAAATGATTGCAAGCTCACATTCAGATATGGCTCCATCCAACTCAGGAATATGCCTGCCCGACGTTTCTTTTTCATTTTTCCATATTCTGCTTCACTCAGCTGTATTTCCAAGAATGTTTGTAACGGTATGAGATTTTCATGGTATGAAAATCGTCTCAGAAAATATCAAGGTATATATTAAACAATAATTCTTATCAGTAACAATGACGAATAAGAACAAGTTATCTGAGTGGACAAATCCTTTATTATAACAAACTTGAAACCATTTTAATGAAAGTAGTGAAGTCTCCTTTCTGAAATAATTTAATTTTAAAAACAATAAAAAATAAAGCACTTTATGTATACATATCATATATTAACATTTTAATTAATGTTTTAAAATGTTATCAAATTAATATTAAACAACTTTTATTTTTGGAAAAGCACAACAGAGGTAGGCTAAGTAAAAACATGGAGAAACATGATATTCCTTTAAAATAACGTTAACATAAATTCATTATTAAAAATAATGCTGTTATTCTAACTTTGAAGTAGGCTACACTGAACAATGCTAATATGTTTGTCATAATTTCAAGTTAAATCAAACTTATTTTAAACAAGTTGAAACGGACCTTTGAGTTTCAGATTTGATGTTATTTTCTCAAATAAAACTGGGAAATTTGTATTGAAGTTTTCTTTCAGAGTAGTTCTGGTGATGTTCATGTTTATGTAACTTTTAGAGTCATGCCTACTCCAGTGTGTAGCTAGTTGATAAAACAGCGCCACTCAGAGACATGCAGAAACAAGCAATTATTTATATAGGAGTCTCTTCACGCTTTTAATATTCAAAGACACATATCATATCTACTTTTGACTTATCCATCCATGCACGTTATACTGTAAATTCCATGTTCATGACTTCACCGGGATTCCCTCTGCATCACAGAAATCATACAGCCTTAATTTATAACTTTTTATAAATTTAACACACTATTATCTGCACGCAGGGATGGTGTCTGCAAATATGAATGAAGATGTTGGATGTAGGCTATTGCCTGGTTTTGCATTGCAAAAAGTTGTTTTGAGTTTTTTTTTTCTCATACTTTTTTTTGACCTACTATAGTTGTGCAACACCTATGAACATCCAACACCCTTTTTGCTACTGCAACTATTTAGTACTGACTGCAGAATTCTGGCAGGCATTCACCACACCATAGAGCATAAACGTCAAAATTCAGACAAAATACAGTCCTGGGCTTCTTTCATCTCCCCACAAAAAAAAAAAAAAAGGTTTACAGTATGATAACTACATACGTTCAAACTGTGATAAACCATCATAAAGTTATATATAGTTACAACCCTATTCACAAATCAAAAATTATCTGTCGCGTCCTTGCTTTAATTGCAACTTTACATTTCCGAAATTGCATGTGATCACCCTCTTTGTGACCGTTGCACACTCTTGCTTTGAGGTGGGCCAGGATGCTTAACTATTTGTGCTATCATATATTTAGTTAACACAATTTAGTGGTAATACAATTATCATGAAACTTCTCTGAGAGCATTTTGACATATACTTCAGCTCGCCAGCAGTTAGCATGATGAAACTTTCCCAGATAAGTTTTGTATTTTAATATATTGAAAGACCGTCTAACAAATTCGAGCAGTGCTTTGAGCAGTGCTCCCATTTTTATGTAGAAACTACAAGTGTAGTCTATTTGTGAGGTGTTGTGGGGAGATTAAAGAAGCCCTGGATTGTATTTTGTCTGAATTTTGACGTTTATGCTCTATGGTGTGGTGAGTGTCTGCCAGAACTCATGCAGGTTGCACACCTATAGTAGGTTTAACAGCAATAGGTCAAAAATCAGTTAATACACTGAAATACGGAATTCTCTGAACTCAAGTCTAATCTTTGGATAGTTTATTTATTTTTATAATATGGGTTAGTTGGACTTTATGCAACCTAAATATAAAGGCCTTCCTTAAAAGTGATTTCTGATAATTGTTTTGCTTTGGACTGTTACCCAGTAGTCTATGTGGCATTGTGTCAAAGGACAACTTAATGGGATTTGGGCACCTTTTGGGATATTGGTTTGTTGTGTCAGAACTGAGCTGTCCAGAATAGTTCACTGAGAAAAACAGACCACTCAATGCCATTTCTCTTTCCAAAGTCAAGATGAAAGCTGGGACAGTGAGGATTTTGAAATGTTGCTTTTGGTGAATGAAATGGGAAACTGGTGAATTCAACTGGCCTTCACTAATATTGAGATACTGAACTGTCATATGGATATGCAAGCAAAGTATGCCCAATAAGCCCAGTTTCCAGCCGCAACCTGCAGGACACCTATAGAGCGAACAATGCCAGACATAGTCATTGCAGTAGTCTGGCTATCCTGGAATGGAATTGTTTTCCTTCTCTTGTGTGACTATAGTGAGGGAGGCATAAACTGTTGATGTGGTTAAACAGAGCTTTGGGTTCAGGCAGCAGATTTGGAAAGTCGGGTATTGGGTGACGCAAGGATTTCTGTCAAACAGACTTGAGTAGTCTGACAGTTTGTGACAAGAAACTTCCAGTCTGGTGGTTTTAGCCTGGATTCTCTTTAGCTCCGCTCCAGAAGTTAGGAGTGTGAACATGTCATGAAAAGGGTACAAGGGATCCTGCTTCATGCTGCTGCACTTCCATTTGTTCTTCTCGGTGTAGAGCTCTTAACAACAGGCCTCTGCAATTAACTAGGACATTTCTATTTGCTACAGATCACGTCTGTTCTTTTGTTCAGTTTTGTTTGTAAAGTGTTTTTCAGTCCACATTGTTGTTACATCCTTTATACACCCTCATGTCTTTCCAAACCTGGATGTATTTTAAAGAACGATGACCAAACAGTTCTCAAATTTATCTTATTTTACGTTCCACATAGTCATACAGGTGAGTAAACAATGCAATTTTTTGGGTGAAATATTAATTTAAGCAGCTTTACTGGAAATTGTTTCAGCTCTGAACTGGTTAAATATATATTGTTTTTGAATGTCTGGAATGGGAAATGGTTTGCTTTTCATTCGTCTCTAATGTAATGCTTTACACTATTTGATTAAAATGGCAAGGGGCATTGATGTATTTGGACCACAACAGTACCACTTAACCACCCAGTGAACTGAAACTCAAGGCCCTTCCAAGTTTTGGCTTCTTACCGAATCAAACTGATCCCTCTAAACCTTTTTTATGAACAGATTTATCAGTTGTCTTACAATTTATAGTGTATTTATTGATGGGACGATTTTAACTGAAAGTGAAATGGCATGAAAATAGACAAGCCTCATTATGAACAATAAATTCAGAAGCAATAAGTTCGGAAACATTCTCTGGCAAATCACACTCTATACCATCACTGTGAAAAAGTAATTTCCCTCAACCAACCACCCAGACACAGCTGAACAATGAGACTAGAGGATTAAACAGTCATTCTCTCTTGGAGTGAAGAACAAAGGGAAAAGGGGAAATATGGTTTGTTTAAGCTGCCCACAATTTCGTTTTGTGGATTTTTCTGACATGATTTCCATAAGGGGAGATTTTTCTTTCAAGATACCATTTCTACTGTCGCCATCAGACATCACGTCATCTTGTTTCTGGAGTACAAAACCTTTTTTTCCCCCTCTTCGGTGTCTGATTAAATCTTTGCTTTATTGTGGAGGGATCTGTACATTTGGAAACCACAGGGGAATGTTAGAAGTTACTAATTTAAGTATGTTTTTGCTCTTTTCTCTTTAGAAGATTACTCAAAAGAAAAAAAAGAGGAGAGAAGTACAATATTGGCTTTGAGTCTGGTACAGTCTGGCTCCATAGCAGCCCAAATGGCTCATTTTATTCACAAGATGAGGAAACGCGTCTCTCTGAAATTGGGACATCACATGGAGAAAAAAAAGCCTTTGGTCAGTGCCCTGTGGAGTCTAAATGACAATTTTCCGTTTTATTTCCATTGAGTTACCACAATATTTATTTTGTAAAGTCTCTGGAACCAGTGACACTGAGTTTCAGGCAGAGTCCGGGAACTATTTATTATGTTTACATTTTCTTTCATAACTACTACAACTGCAAAAATATACCTACAATGAGAGTAACACTCCAAAATCAGTGTATATTTACCTTATTTAATTTTTTTTGTACTTTTAATATTTGTAATACTACTATAGTATTCATGTTACCATGGTTTTCTCCCATACATGGCTGTAATTATTTAGTTATCTTTGAAGCCCCAATGAAACTGAAATGGGGGCTCTTGCTGGACGTTTTGGTGTCATTCTTTATTCATGACAGTGTTTTGGGGCAGAATTATGAGAGAGCCCACACTCTTGGTTGAAAAGCAACCCCACACATGGATGGACACATGGTAGCGTTTACCTTTTCTTCTCCGAACAATCAATTTTCCATACATCCCAAACAGTCGGATGGGAGCTTCATCAAAGAAAATAGTGTCTTTTGCTGTCCAATCCTTGTACCTCCTGCAGAATTTCAGTCTGTCCTTGAGGTTTTTCTCGGAGAGAAGTGGCTTCTTTGCTGCCCTTCTTGACACCAGGCCGCCGTCCAAAAGTCTTGGCCTCACTGTGTATGCAGATGCTCTCACACCAACCTGCTGCCATTCCTGAGCAAGCACTGCACTGCTGGAGACACAGTTCTGTAGCTGGCTCCTCAGGAGGAGATGGTCCTGGCACTTAAACTTCTCTCCTTGAAGTTCATGATGATCTGGTAAATGGTTCTTTCAGGTGCAATATTCTTTGTAGCAGTTTCCTTGCATGTGAGGCCATTTTGATGCATAGTGATGAAAGCTGCACGTGTTTCTTTGGAAGTAACCATTGCTAATAAGAACACAATGATTGGAAGCACTTCTTCCCTAATTTTATAACAATCAGTCTGCTCTTATAATCTAATTAGCATGATAGTAATTTTACCTGACTAGCACTCATTCACACTTTCACATAGGATCACACTGGCAATCTGGGTGTTCTGGAGAAGTCCAGAACGCCTTTCCATTGGCCTGGATGGTTCATCATCGAAGAAAAAGTGTCAGATTAAGTGACGTTGACAGCCAATAAAAGGGACGCCACACTAATCCCCTGCTGAAAAAAAAAATTGAAACCTTCTAGTTATATTGGTTATAATTAAAATTTTATTGGAAACTGTAATGGTGCCTGTTGGTCTCAACTGGTAATTGGTCGCCTTCTGTTGGTGGCTTTTGTTAAAGCCACTTAATCATAATGTAATATGTCCCAAAACACACTTCAGGAAACCATTATTTAATGGTTAAAAGTTGATGGTTTGTAATGTTTGTAATGGTATTTGTAGTGGAAATCATTTGAATTTCTGTGGTGGTCTCTGTTGTGTTTGTCAGCAGGGTCACCATGGGTTTTGTGATGTTATTTGCCATAGATGCGATAGGATTGCTGTAATATTGTGCTACTGCTTGTAGTTGTGTGGGCCTGTTTGGGAGAAAATCCAGGGCCGTTTTTACCTCCCAGTCCATCCCTACTTCACATGTGCTGCTGATATGATTGGTCAGTTAATGTTAGCTGGTCATTTTGTGTCAGAAAAAAAAAAAAAACAGTGATTCTTTTTTTTTTTTTTTTTTTGGCCAATGAAGTCTTTAGCAATTATTTAAAATGCATCTGATCTCTCTACACAATAATCTAGAAACAATTTGAATGAACACTGTAAGAGCTTAAGCAGCCAACTTTACAAAACACAAAATTTATGTCACTGCAACAACTATTAGCCATGACTGTAGTATGCTTATATGGGAATATTATGTTCATTATGAATTTTATAGATTATATATGAGATACACTCTAATCAAGGAACCTGTCAGCAACAGGAGCATTTACTATTTATGTATATCACTGAAGTCATTTAATTTTAATTTATCACGACTAATCCCCAACTGTAAACTGATGCTTCATTGATTACATACTGACATACAGGACAAGTAATTTTCAACAGTTGCTCTGTTGCTTCCAGTGTAGCCTCTAGCTTTTGTGACGGAAAATGACAATGGAAATGTCTGATGTAGACATGGTGGTATTAATATTAAAAGGTTAGTTCACCCAAACATGAACATTCTGTCTTAATTACTCACTCTCACGTCGTTCAAAAAAGACCTTCATTCATCTTTGGCAATGAACTAAGAGAGATGGGCATTCTAAGTCAGAACACTGGCTCCTGCGTCAGCAGCACCCCATGCATGCATCGTAGTATTGGGAATGCATGTCAAAGACTGACACATGGAGAACAAAGTGTTGAACGAATGTGAAAGTAGTTGTATATGTTTTCATTGCAGACAAAAAGTATTATCGTAGCTTATTGACATTACGGTTGGGGTTGATCCACTGATGTCATACGGACTATTTTAACGATTTCCTTACTAGTTTTCTGGGCCTTGAATGTGGTAGTTGCCTTGCTGCCTATGGAGGTTAAGAAAGCTCTTAGATTTTATAAAAAATGTCTTAATTTGTGTTCTTAAAGGTATTATAGGTTTGGAATGATATGAGGCTGAGTAAGTAATGACAATGACAGGTTTAGGATGATGATGATGACGATGATGATGATGATGATGATGATTTTTTTTTTTAAGTACAATTTTTAAAAAGTCAATGTTGAACTTTAAAGGTGCTGTAAGAACTTTTGTAAAAAAAAATATTTTTTACATATTTGTTAAACCTGTCATTATGTCCTGACAGTAGAATATGAGACAGATAATATGTGAAAAAAATTAAGCTTAACTGCTAGAGCGTCAAAAGTTCCCTACTGCAGCTTTAAGCGGAAAAAAAACCTACACTAATAAATGCTGGGTTAGATAACACCCAACTTGGGTTGTTTGTAAACCAAGCACTGAGTACATTTTGAACAGAACACATGCTGGGTTATTTCAACGTTTTACCCACCATGCTAGGTTGTTTAATTTAATTCATCTATTGTTTAAAAATTATAATATTGCTGACTTAAAGTGAGTTGAAAATTAAAAATCACACACAGAATTACTTTAGGCATCAGCAATAATCAAAAGATGAACATTTATTATTAAGCAAGAACACCCATGGACAAAATACAGGACAAATTGCAATTATTTGGGTGAAAACAGAATAGTTTACAATATTACAAACATCTAAACTCATTTAACAAGCAATTTAGAAATGAAAAAAGGCACATTTACAAGTAGCATTTTAATTTAAGTGTATTTAGCTGTTCTCTGTAATAAATTTTTACAGAAATAGTGCTCATTCTTGTGCCGGTGATGGGCTGCTGTTCTCGAGGGAACTGCAAACTTTAGACCACGGCCTAAAGATTCACTCGTAGCTGAGAGTGAGACTGAAACCTGCAAAAAATCAAACAGTACTGAGAACATATTTTAACATCAAATTCAATTATACTCAGTATTATAACAAAAAAATCAATTTATGTTATGCAAGGCAAAGGGGTTTCCAGCATGAAACAGCCACTGCTTACACAGCTGCCTGACATCTCTCCCTATTGTTGCATTGCATAAAAAAATATAATTTACACCACATTAAAGACTTTATAAATGAAATAAAATGTATACAAACCTTTATTTCCCCAAAAGAGTACACCAAATCGTCAGGGACAGCGCTAAGAAATGCTCTCTCCTGTGATCTTAAAAAGCTCATGCTTTTAGCAGCTGCGTTGTTGAAATGTTTCATCGGAGACAGGGTCAACCCAGTGGTTAGGTAGAAAAAAATAACCTAGCATTAAAATGACCCAGCACCTATGCAAAAATATTATAAACAACCCAATACAATGACCCAACAAGCTGAACCCAGCATCTGGGGTTTTAGAGTGTAATTTTCTGAATTCTCATTTTTGCATGAACTATGCCTTTTAGACTGCTGTGGAGAATCTCTTTTGGACATCTAGATTCACTAGGGGTAGTTTATAGTTAATATAATAGTTTTATGGTGTGCATTAAACAAAATAACATTGGAAAAAAAGAAAATGATATAAGTAGTCCATATGTCAGACACTGGGTGGGTAAATAATATGATGTGAAGGTGTTCAGGGCCCAAATGTTCGCTGGACATAATCACAGTTGGGCTGTGGATCAACCTCTGCTGCCAGACACTGTCTTCTCCTGAGCGGACACATTTCAGTAGTAAAAATAATGAGTTACTAGTCTGGCATCTCTCTTGAGAAGCAGGGCTGAGAGAGGGCACGAGAGGGAAGACCTGTCCACATGAAACCCATCACAAAGCCCTGCAGAGAAACCATGCATGCAAATATGAGATCTTCCAGAGCTTGATCACAAACCTGAAAGTTTTCATCTCTCGTTCTCTCTCTCTTTTTAAACCTGTTCTTCTTCCCATTCTGCTCATTAAAGCAGATCTGTGAACTCTGACAGGAAAAACACAGAAAGTGAGAACAAGCGTTCAGTCGACATTTCAGATTTTTGAGAATTTCCCTAAAAATATGCTTTTAATGGATAGACTAGCGTGTCATACACTCTCCTTAACAGCACCTCAGCTGCATAACACAGACCATGTCTTTGGAGTAATTCAATGTGTCATCCATTTCTGTGCAGCCAGCTGATAGGGGGCAAAGAGCTAATGATTAATACAGTGATATAATGGGCAGAAAAAAAAGATGGCAAGTTCACCATGGAGGCGTCTCCTGAACCTGACCGATAGCAGCAGGGTGCAGGCAGATAAACAGGAAACAAACCCCCTCAAATCCACTTTCAGTAAGATGCGTGGAACAGGATAGGCCATGCCAATAAATAACGATGCTTTATTGCTCTCTGATTGGCTATGGTAAATATAACGGCGTATCTCTAGCTAACAGCGCGGCCACAGGTATTTTCGGCTAAATTTGACAGGTCTAAAGACGAGACCCGTTGGATTACAGGTTGTATAATGTCGTTACATCATCACTGCAATACTAACTTGGTGAAACTTTGTTTAAAAAGTGCCTAGAAAACAAGACAAAGCAGACAGAGGTGAGGAGATGATTTGTCTTTATGCTAAATACAAATATCTGAACGATTATACAGCCTTTATGCTCACGCTAGTTGTCAGTGGAAATGGTACTGGGATGAAAAACTTGTAAGTGCTAAGTATTAGCAGCTGGCCAACTGCACAAGAACAATGCGCTTTTACCTGAGCGTACACCTGCTATTTGTTATGCCTAAAATGTGGGTAAAGACTAACAGAAATGAAGTCTATTGTGTGTTTCACAAAAGCATGATGCACTCTGTTGTATACAAGCAATCGTAATTATAGTCGGCATTTATACGGTAACGGAGCAAGCACA
This sequence comes from Carassius auratus, assembly GCF_003368295.1. Lineage (NCBI taxonomy): Eukaryota > Metazoa > Chordata > Actinopteri > Cypriniformes > Cyprinidae > Carassius > Carassius auratus. The sequence goes on from NW_020524589.1 coordinate 43,753, forward strand.
GTGGGATTCAGAACATAAAACCATCAGTACGACCCTCATTAGCACTGCCGTTTTTCTTTCAAATTGCCTCTGTGCATGAGGCCGATGATCGCTTCCATATGGCTTTGGTCATCTCTAATAAATAGCATCGCATTTCTCTGGCTCGGAGCGATCCAAATTTAACAGAAACCTCAAGTACGCCTCTAATACGCTCGACATGTACAGGATTTCCTCCCATTTATCGAAGGGTTGCAGGCTGGAGTGTTTTCATTGCTGCTCTTATATGTATTTGGAAGGGGTTGATGGTAGTTATTGTGGATCATGGGCCCAGATTCACTTCCTCTGTCATTGGGCTGCAGTTTCCATTACTCAAATGGAAGAAGCAGTAAAGGGGCCAGTGTGTAGACGTGTGGTCCGCTGGCTGATGAACGGGTTGCTGCCACTACACTAAGGCCTCAGCAGATGAGGGCCCTTCGAGAACATTCATTGTGCAGAATGTGGAAGATAAATGGTTATGATTCAAAAAGGCCAAATGGGCATGATGCTCTTAGAGAATAGACAGTAAAGACTTGTTATAAAAGATTTCCATTTTCAGTATATGCTGTTTTGAACTTTCTGTTCTGTTAAAAAAAAATGAATAAAAATATTAAGCAGCACAACTGTTTTCGACATTGATAATAAGATATGTTTCTTCAGGATCAGACCAGCATTGGAATGAAGGCTGGAGTAAAAATTTCTGAAAATTCTATAATGCTTTGTCATATAACAGTTAATGTTATTTTATATGGTGCTAAATTCAATTGTAGCATTTAAAACTATACTGTTCTTCGTGTTTTTATTGTTTTCAAAATATAGAATTGTAATATCGTTGCATCCCTAATTCATATCTAAATCTGGACAGTCTAGCAGAGTTGCCCCTTCCATTTTGTTTTCTAACTGGAAATTTTGTCCTCAACCCACCCATATGGCCCTTCTATGTCCAGTAGGGTGCAAAAAGGAGCAAATTAACACCCGTCGTGTTATGATTGGGCAGGGCGGTATTTCGAGTTTGTACGATATAGGGCTGCAACAAACGATTGTTTTGATAATCGATTAATATAATGATTATCAGTACGATTAATCGACTAATTATCGATTATTTCACTGAATAATCAGAAGACTTTGATTATTCAGCTTTTGCAATTAGTTAAAATATTGGGTTACACGTAACAAATAAAGGTAATTCAGCTTTTGAAAATCATATTATGTAATTACAATTATTATACAATTAATTTATAAAAAATTATACAAATACAATAAAAAGATTTTATCATTAACTAGGTTGACAAGTTGTGACTCTAACTGAAAGCGACTCAAACATCCACAACGCTCTAATCAGATGCGTTTTAGACTTCTGCTTTCACACCATGGTCAGTTTTTGTTGCGGTTATTTCGATTTTGAGATTAAAACGTGCAGCATATATTTACATAATCATAATTTTTGGTTTAGTGAATTGAACTTCTGCCTTAAAAAGCGTTATTTTTGTTTTAAAATTGTAATGTTACAATCTTAGAATGTCATGTGATTATTAGCCCCTTCTTTGAACATAATGGATAGCATAGCCTAGTTTTACTATATCTGTTTTCATTGCCTTGGGCAGGATGTTACAGAAATAGTAATAATAATAATAATAATAATAATAATAATAATAATAATAATAATAATATATGTATGTGTGTGTGTGTGTGTGTCTGTGTGTGTGTGTGTGTGTAATGAAATATATCTTTTTGAATCCAAATGTAGAGAAGGCCGATATATATATATACCATATATTGCATATTAGCCAAATATTGGCAATATCGCCCAACCCTTGTTATGAATATTACGTAGAAAATCTGTCAATAAAACAGAATATCAGTGCAGCTACTATAAATGTCTGCAGTCTGACTCCACTGTTTCATTAATTACACTGTTAGATGCTGCAGTAGGACTGGCGCTTTGTTTCAGATCTTTGCCAGATGGGCGCATGACACCCTACATTCTGTCAGAATGGCTCATGTCTTTGGCTCACAGAAACCTGGAAGGCCCAGGCAGATGTCCATCAAAGTGACAGGGCCTGGCGCTTCCAGGTACAGGATCATGGGTAATGCGAGAGCAGGCGGCAGTCGAGGCTTTACCCAGAGCCACAGCAACACCATGTCCAAGTGTTAGCAGATGATGCACATTTCAGACACGTTAATTCAAGCCGTCAGTTCAGCCATGAAACCATTTCTTCCTTCCTTCTTTTGCTGCCCTGCCACTCAGACAGCCAAGGGCTCATCTTCAACACAAAGGGCGGGGGAACACTCCACAATAGAAACCTTGAGGGATCGGGGTGAGGAGGCACACAGGGTTACAGTCTGTAGGGACGACAAAGGGGATTTACCAATTTAAGTGCTTTTTTTTTTTTTTTTTACATCATTATTACTATGATAGATTCCTCTAGAAACAAACTAGCATTATGTTTGGTGCAAATTGTGGTCCATGATAATAGATAGTACAGTACATGAATGCTATAGCTCAGTTACTAAATGGTTTAACTTCAGGACACAAGTTTTTGCATTATTAAGTGGCAATCTAACAATGCTGAATTTATTTAATAAAATATCTAGTTTGATTGGACACATTTTGTTTGTTTGTAGTCTCCCACCAATTGACAACCACTGATGAGGCAGTTGGTGAGGAAAAGAGTACAACCACTTGAACACATCTTTCATACACTTAAGTGTTGACTAAATACATTTTCTTAATAAAGAGAGTGTATTTTAAAAGCGCATTTTTGTTCATATTCATTGTGTCCCAAAATAGTTGGGGATACTTAGTTGATCTTAAGTTTATCTTAAAAAGTACTAAAGAATAATTTATAGTATGTTAAGTACAAAATTAGTGCGTAAAAATTGAGCACTTTAGGTCCAATATTGAAGTGTATTTTTATTTATTTTCTTACCTGGGGAAGTCAGCGTTTATCTAGTTAAATGGGCCAAACACAAATCTTAAGATTAGTACAGTTTCTGAAGATTTTAGTAAATTTGTTGCATTGATTTATTCATGTTTGATCATTTTCCAGTATAAGCATTAAAAGTGATTTGCAAATTGACCTGAACAACTGATGATAATACACCATACAATAGCTTGCCAGCCAGACTACTGAGTATTGCCATGGAAGCAAACATATAGACAATATTCATGGCAAGATCTATATATGTGCCCATTAGACTATGGAATATCATAAAAAATAAAAGATGGGCCTGACGAAAGCGTATTCTATGACCATTAAACACCGGGTGTAACATATATACTTGATGTGGAAACTGTAATGGTTTCATGTGAAAATAAAAAGGTTTGGGACCATAATAGTTGTGGTGCTGTTTCAAAGCTTCCTTTAAAGTCAAATATGGTGAAGGCTTTTAAATTGGCGTAACTGTCCACCACAGTTGTCCTTCCTCGCTCAGGACAATATATTTTGCAGGTGTTGTTCTGGCATATTAGTGGGTCACTGCCATTCTTTAGCACCCAGGATTGTCATTCAGTGTGCGTGTTATACATACTGAAGTATTTATTACCAAATTACGATATGTTATTGTGGTAAACCTACATAATGGGATGGAAAGGGTATGTTATAATTCTTTTCATGGAATGACTTCAAAGTACTCAGAGCTCTTGTGCAGCAGTTAGGAAATTATGGGGGACTTTATGAGACTTAGAATAAGTAGTGCACCTGGTTTAGTTTCTATACATCTCGCTTGCTCTCGCGCTTAAATGCACAACGGGAGCATGAGCACAAGCTAATCGCTGTCTTTCCATGAACACCTGGATTTGATCTGATCCAGATGTTGCTGTCAGTTAAGCTCTTTATGAGCACTAAAACAAAATGTAGAAAAGAAAACATTTGTAGATTAATACAATTTGTAATCTCCACCAACTGTAAATGTATCTTGGCAGTTTAATTTACACTTTTGTGCATAATACACAACTTGAATGAAAGCAAATTAATTTAATTTCAAATTATACTTAAGAAAAAAACAAACTTGCCCCATGCAAAAATAAATAGTGAATAAGTATTTTTGCTTAAATACAGTACAGTACGTATGTATGTATATATACATACATATGTACTGTACTGTATTTAAGCAAAATGTATATATACACCGAGAGAGGTTATAACATTTAAAAGAATAAAGCTAATGTAATGCATAATATAAATAAGTATTATTAATTATTAGTAATAAAAATAAAACCATAAATAATAAATGAGTTGGTGTTTTAATATGTAATAAAGGTTTTTTAATGCTACAATCAAGAAATCATTTCACAATAAATATCTAATATATTTTGGGATTTTGTATCGTTCCTGTAACACCAATGGAGCCCACTTCTACCACAGAACACTTCTGCAACTTTTTCTTCTGCATTTCTGGGACAAAAAAAAAAACCTATAAGGTCCTGGTATCCAAACTTGAAATGTCATAATTTCACTGCTTTTTCTTAACATGTTAGGTATGCATGTTAATATGTATTATCTATATCAGATAATCCTTAAAAATAAAATAAAATAACCTTTATGTAAACATTTTGAATTCATGCCTACTGCTTCTGCACATTTGACCTTTCCAAGTATGTCAGGCATCATTTAATACTCAAAAAATTGTGAACTCTTGTCTTTCAACTATAACAGAAATATCTTATCATTATGGTGTGTTTATTTGTGTATTGTATGTCTGCATTCAGCATGGTAAACACAAGGGGGTGCCCTTATCCTTTCACTGCGAGGGCAGCGAGGTTCGCATATGCTGTAGATAAATGCACACAGAAGGACAGGGTAAGAAAGTAAAGATTGTGTGCAGATGTCATGTGCGTTTTGAGCACAGTTCAGTCATCACACTACATTTATCAGCTATATGACAGCACATGAGTGCCACAATGTACATGCCAACAGTCATGTCAGCTCTCGAGATCCTTACCCGCATATATAGACGTTGGCTTTTACAGTCTCTCGTTCTCTGTTGTTTTCCCCCTCAGTCTCTCCTTCTCAGAAAACCACGCTGAAATGTATTATGGGAGAAAACGGAACAAAAAAAGGAGAAGCAAAGTCTTGCTCTAGAGCTTTAACACTTGTTCAGTCCTCTGGCAGTAGAAGATTTGATGTTTAATGCCAGCGATTTCCCCCCTTTGTGAATTAATTAGTCTCTGCCAGCGTCGGCCACATTTGTCATTTGAATTTATGCTAATGAGGGCTGAGGGGTCCTGGTGGACCTGATAGGCCAGAGAAGCTGTCTCAGTCTCAGTCTCAGGCTTACAAGGCTTCTTCCCTCCTTCTCTATCTCTCTCTTTCTCTCGTTTTCTCATCTTATCTTCCCCCAATCCCCAGCTGCTTGGACTCCCTGACCTGTCACTCCAGTGGGGGCTTCTGGTGTCCTATGCTGATAAGGTGGCTAATTATCTCCGTGTGGGAAAGTGGATTTAGGGGCCACACACTCTCTCACTGTCTTCCGGTCACACTGAAAGCAAACCTGGCATGACGATTCAAACTGATCACATCCGTGTCTCTAGCTTTACAGTTTAGCCAAATTGATCATCCAGAATGTACAACAACACTGCTGATTCCACAAAACAAGTATGCATATTTAACTTCACAAGGAGCCTTATATCGTATTGCATGCTTTGGTGCATTCTAATTACTAATTTCAAGTCCATTAAGGAGCAATTAACATTTCATTAAACATGTATTGCATGCATGTGTAATGATAATTATTTAACATTTAGCTATATTAATTGTATTTATTTTTAAATCAAAAGAAGTCTCTGTAACAGTTTACAATAAGGTCCCATTTGTTAACTATATTTACTGCATTAACTAATAATGAGCAATACATTGTTACAGTTTTTATTAATCTTTGCCAATGCTAATTAATAAACATACAGCTGTTCATCTTAGTTAATGTTAGCTCAGGTCCATTAAATAACACTAACAGATACAACTTTTGATTTGAATAATATATTATTAAATGTTAAATTAATATTAACTAAGATTACTAAATTATTTAGAAGTATTTTTCATTTAATTAATATTTACAAATGGAATCTTATTGTAAAGTGTTACAAAAGTCTTATATTTTTCATGATCAAAAGTACAGTAATATTGTTTAAAAATAATAATAAAATAGCAATTTTCTCTTTTTAAAATATTTGAAAGTATATTTTATTTCTGACTGTGTGATGGCAAATCTGATTACTTGGATTGATTTTGATCTGTCGGAAGTCATCCTAATAGACTGATTTGACTCTCCAGAAATATTTCTTATCACTTTTGAAAACAGTGCTTTTGAAATAGAAATCTTTTATAAATGTCTTTTCAGTCACTTCATACATCATTGATAAATAAAAGTAGTAATTTCTTTAAAAAGACACTTAGAACTTGTGTACAAGCTGTAATAGATAAACAGCTTACTATTTGATTGATTTCAGGAGGTCAAATTCAGGCGAGGTCAAATTCACTAAAATAGACACCAGTCACTATTATTATTTATTATTATTATTATTATTATTATTATTATTATTATTATTATGAAATATTCAACTGCTATTATTATGTTGATCATTGGGGTCTCTTAGGGTAAAGTCAGTCTCAAAAGAACAAGAGGCTGAACTATTGCTTAGGATAAAACGTCCGTCTTGTCTGTATGTAACTGCCCAGATCATCATTTTTTTTTTTTTTTTGTCAGCTTGGAGGAAATTATGTTTTATTATGCTTGGCTCTTGATATGTTTAAGCTATATCCTTTACGTTTTTATTTCAACATCTAAGTGATAGATTACAGATTTTCTGTTTCTGTAAAATGATTTAAGAGCACTTGGCAGACCAAGTGAGTGACTGCCGTCATTTATTTTACATAGGGCCACTTCTTTAAATGGTAAATGTCGACTTTTGGAAAGGGCAGATTGGATTGACAATGGACAGAAAGGCGTGAAATTGCAGAATTCAATACCACAGATGTCTTTTCTTGAACACATGAATGAACTTTTTTTTTTTTATCGTTTTGGGTCCAGCATGTTATAGCAGGCGGTTTATAAATAGAGATGAGAGAAAAGAGCGCTTGAAAATGAAGTCGCTATGTCTTACTGCGCCACACATTTTCCTTTGACTTTCTCTCTTTCTCTCTCCAGCGCAAGTAAAAGGGCTCGCTAAAAGTCCACGGTACATCTTGGCAGCGATTTTTGCGCCAGCCTGAGCATTGCACTCTCTCAGTCTTTCCATTTAGAGGGCCAGACATAAGCACTTTGCTGCTTCTCTGTCTCTGTAATTTTTCAGACTCATTGCTGGGGAGAGGCTATCTATCCCACGTAAAACTTTGTGTGTTTCTTATTTTGACATGAACTTTTGCTTCAAGTGGGAGTCAGATGGCTTAGAAGGAATATTTTTAGACAGTCCAGTTGGCAACAGCAGCGATTCACTGTACTTTCCTCTTCTGCAGTGAGTGCCTTCCCTGGTAAGAGTTAGAAACTGTCTAGCACCAACGTCTCCGAGTTCTGAGAGGAGATGGGGATGTGAAATTCAAGAGCGCGTTCTCTGAAGTCACAAAATACTTTGGAGAATTGTGAAAGATTTGAAATTTCACGAAATGTTTCATAACATTTCTACACACGTTAATGTCTGTAACTTACATCATGATTAGTTGTAAGCGAGGGGTCGGCAACATTTGGTGCATGAAGTACCATTTTTTTATTTCTCTGTACCAATAAGCCCCCCCCCACTCCATATTTATACAGTGCACCACAATTCTTCAATGTTCAGATACGAATCTGTATTTGATGATCACAGGAACTTTTACAAGTTGTTTTTTTTAAACTTTTCAAAATCGTAAAGGTTTCTTTATTTTAATGTTTAAATTAGACTTTGAATAACAGATTTATAATGTGATCCCACTGAACACTACTGTATGTGTGCCAAGGCCAAAGGCATTAAAACTGTTCAGTTTAATCACCGTTTTATATTAATGTGTTGCTTTAATTTACGCACATACCCAGAACTCAGATAGCATAACACAAACACAGATATTTAGGAGCACAGAAAGTTGTCAACTCTGCCCTGCGACATTTATCAATAATAATAATAATAATAAGCTAAAATTTCCATCTTACCTCGCTCTCTTTTATTCGTGTTCTGCTTCTGTGAACGGTAAACCTCTCATGTTGATTGGATTTGCCATTTCAATTATTTGTACAATTTTTACATCAGTATGATTTTTTTATTTTTGTATTTTTTTTGGTCGTGTGTCAGTGATTATCCATCTGTGTGCCATTTGTTGTAAACCCCTGGTGTAAGATATACTTTATTAAATTAATACTACATTTTTGCATCAAAAGTTTATACTGACTGAGCTGAAATTAAAACTGTTATCAAGGTTTTCACAAAAATGTTAAGCAGCTGAACTGTTTTCAGCATTGATAATAATATGAAATGTTTCTGGTAATGTATTGTTACAGAGAAGGCCCACTGAGAGGACAGTAAGATCTTGTTAACACTCCCAAACTGCCGCAGTTGGCGGCTAAGACCCATATCCAGCTTTCCATACATGCGTGCCACAGCAATAAGCACACCTCCCACTGTGCTTCACAGGGAGCCCTTCGCTCTTCTCCTCGTAGCTTTTTAATTGTTGGGGAAAATCAA